>NW_006800080.1:54757-200980 GCF_000485575.1 Poecilia formosa
GTGTGTGTGTGTGTGTGTGTGTGTGTGTGTGTGTGTGTGTGTGTTTGATACATTGCAAGGACCATTTCCCTAACACATTCAACAATGTGGGGACCAACTACTTCTTATCGCAGCCAAACCCAATAGGAATAAGTGCTGCTTTTGGGTTAGGTTAGGTTTAGGGTAAGGATCAGGGCTACAGAAACTAATGAAATATGAATGAAAGTCAATACAAAGTCATTGTGAAGATAGAAAAACCCACTGCGTGTGTGCATGTGTGTGTGTGAGTGTGTGTGTGTGTGTGTGTGTGTGTGTGTGTATGTGTGTTTGTGTGAGAGGGAAGCAGTCACAGCATATCAGGGCAGCACTAACATGCAATGACGATATTTGGATAAAAAAAAGCATGTTGTGAGGAAAAAAAGGAAAGCAGTGCAGAAAAGAGGTGCATGGGCACCTTTCATTAGATTATTGAATCTATTTGTCTTGAGTGGGTGGTGAAACGGCGTGGCATCATGCCAGTGATGAGCCGTTCTCTGCATACAGTGCTGTGAAAAATTAGCTGCCCTTTTTGCTCATGTCGTGACCAATGATGGCATAGTTAGCTTTAAAAAGTGACATGAGTTTTGATCGCTGACTACTCCTTGAATAAGTAACTTAGTAACTTTACAGATTACTCGATTTAAAGAGTAGGTAAATTAGATTACAAGTTGCTTTATTAGTTACATTCAACAGCTGTCAACATTTTGGAAAAGGAGTCCCTCCCTTATCAGCATAAATGATCAATTTCACCTTTTTGCAGAAAATACCAAGACGAGGCCTGTTGAAGAAGCAACATCCAAACAGAACTCCTGCATTCAAATTAACCAAAATAAATTGAATAGCAAACCCAGCTGACCCAGTTTAACTGAGCTGTTTTCCACTAACAATGACATCCATTAGATATACGGTAACTATAATACTGGCTCATTGTTAAATTTGAATCGCAATTCCCCCACCGCCCCTTTAATAAATAAAGTTAGCATTTGAAAACTACTCATATTATCTTTGAAGCAAAAATTAATTTGATCATGTAAAAAAATTTAAGAGTGACAATGATGCAAAAATAGAAGAAATCTGTAAGGTGCTGAATACTTTTTAGAAAGACCTGTTTGTGTGTCCTCCAAACTAAAACTGGGATATTTTCTCCAAATCCTAACTTAAGTTTGAATGCAAAGTGAAACCTAACTGTAATTTATTGTTTTTTTTTCTCTGCAGAATAGGACGGGTGTAAATGTAAGCAGCAACTTTTCTTCTGCGGCAATATACAGAGTGTAATTTCATTATCTTTCAAAGAAAGCTGAAATGCACCTGGTATAACCTAACACTTCTGTGGCAATCTGTGATCCATATGCCAGCAGCCATCTAAACCAGAGCCTATAGGCTATATATATAAGGCCACAGCCCTAAATAATAAATGACATCCACCACAAAAGCGGCTCTCCTGCTGCACTGAATTAAGCATGATTGATCCCCATATTCGAACTGGAACAATATAAACCACTCAAATGCCATCCCTGCCAATTGGTTCTATCAAATATCAACTCAAGGGGTGTAAGATAAGATTGTGCATGTAGGTGGGGCGGTGACTGCCTGGTGAGCGCAGAGTAGCACTTTAGACGGCACAGGCCATTAAACGGTGCTGGATGCAGTGAATGGGAAGCTGCTGCGATGACATCACGCTGGCAAAGAGGGATGGCTTAATTAAACTTTCATCCGACAAATATTCATGCGCATTTAATGATCCCAATTCACTTCATTCCACATGAATTATGAATATTAATGAAAAGGAGGAAAAGGCAGTGGGGTGTGTATGTATATGATGGAGCCCGAAGGAAAGATTGGGGTTAACGAAGAGCCACCAGTCAGTTGGCTTTGCAGTTCGACCAAACACCCGTAGGCTGGAGGTCATAATTGGAAGTGCGTATATGCTATGAGAAAGTATATGTACAAGTGTGTGTGCTGAACCTGACTATTCTTGTCTTGTGTGGCTAAGTGACCATAAAATCTCACCCACATTATACCAGCCAATGGGAAACTGGTTTGGCCTAATTTGGGGGTTTCTTCACTGTTTTCCCCATGACAAGTTCAACAGTCAAATCTTGCAAACTCAAGCTGGCACACTTATTTCTGTGTCACTAAATCTATGTGTCTGAAAAGATTCTATCTTCCATATGGTGGTTCCAAATTTAAGTGCAGCAGGTATGTTAAATGTAAATTAGAGCAATGGTTTTTGTTCATATACAATAGTCAATAGATTCAAATAGATTCGAAGGGGTAAGAGTGCTTGTCAGTGCTTTGGCTCATAAGACAGCGCTAGGCAATTCCCCGCCTTTCTACAGCACATTGAGCTTCAAAGGCTGGATGTATCTGCTGTATAAAATAATGTGATTTAAAATTATTTTAATGACATACATAACCTGACTCATTGATCAACCACAGCTTAGGTGCTGCTATATCGCCGCTTCTATTCCGCATAAAAAGTAGCAATGAGAATAAGGAATTAAATCTTGTAGATAATTCCACTGAGGCACAACAGCTGTGTGGTGTAAAACTGTTTTCTTAGTCCTGCTTCTTTTCATTAGATGTTGCTAGAAAAATTCAAGTCTATCCTGGATACACACAGTTATTTAAATAATGGGAGTGATGCTTTTTCTAAAACTGTTTGTTTACAACATCTAGGACATGACTGGGTGATACGCAGAGGGAGAAAATTCATGAGCATTTCAGTTTCTATTCATAAGCGGATGGATGGATGGATGGATGGATGGATGGATGGATGGATGGATGGATGGATGGATGGATGGATGGATGGATGGATCTCACAGAAAAAAAAATCTCAGAAAAAGCCTCATGTTGCCTGAACTGTGTTACCATTGTCAGCGGATCAATGCTACCACCTACTGGTCATCCTTTGAACTGCACCCTGTTCTCACGGTACAAGAAAACAATTACATATTTGCATGCTTAATGTCGCTGCCTGCTTCGTCCTCCATTTTACTCTCTCTTTCGGCTCCCACGAAACCTTCCTTGTAGTTGTAAATCGAGGGGAATAATGACGTAAGGGAAGTGTTTGGAGTGATAACCATATAGGAACTAAAAATAGATTGAAGGGTTTTCATTGCAGTACTACACAGGTGTGAATTTTATGGTTGCGTTTTACTGCTCCCCTTTGATAATATTAAACTATAAGCATCGTGTTGCATTGGAGTTTTACATGCAGAAGAGCATGTGTTAACAACTAAGCCCACCGCTTACACTGAGGAGCTTACTGCCATATGAAAAATGCAATCAAAACTCTGCCTTGCATGTAAAACATATGTTCATAAGCATAAGGTGTAGATTTTTAGTGTGTATGTCTGTTGCATTCCCCTCACTTTGATGTTTCATATTAAATTAAACCAGAAAATATGGAAATGAGCCACAGTTCTCACTGCGGCCTAATTTGCATCTAATATTACCCCGCGCACCGCTACCCCAATGCCATCTAACCATGGCAGAATCCGTGAAGATATTTCTCAGGCATGAAGGAGAAATTCATTACCAGACAAATTGATCTAATTAACATGGAGGACGGACACGAGAATCCATCTGATAACAATGAGAGCAAAGCCTCTAAAATTGCTCGCTCGACCTCCACAGTCAGACACATCACGGACATTAGAGGCACTTGGTTCCGGACAATTTAAGGAACTGACCCAATCAGGGTAAACTAAAAAGTAAAATAATAATAATAATAATGTGACAGCTAGATATAAGCATAGGAAAGCAGTTAAAACAGGGTTAAAAATGCATTCTACATGTAAAGAGAGTACATTAAAAATGATTAAAACACCACAAAACAATTAGCAATTCAAGGTCTCATGAACACCAGTGTGAATCCGGATTAATTTTTTTTAAGGACTATAACCTTTGTCAGTCTTGTAACATTTCTGGAAATGAAAATGTCCTTTTCAATTAGAGAAGAGGGATAAACATTGTGAATAGGGCAAACTAATGCTGCAAACCTCTTTGGAACGATATAAATCACCCTGTAGTGTGAAAACCTCCTTTAATTAACCATTTTCTCTCATTATACATGTCTACAGTGATAAACAATACATTCCAATTCTAAATATTTTTTTCATAAACCAAATGGCAATCTACCTCACAGAGTAAACTTTTCGTTTACAGCCCAGGTGTGTTAAATCTACAGAACACACTAGGTAGTTTGTTATTTCACTAAACACATGGATTTAGGTGTCTAATGCTAAGTCTTACATCTTCATTCAAAACTCAAAAGCTGTCAAGACAATACAGTTGGTCACAGTCCACATGGATGAATGAATGGACAGATGACGAAACACTGAAGTTCTTCAGTGACAAACACCAAGGCAAAGTCATTAAAAAAAGTTGGGCAACCATGTCAGAAGGGTTAAACATAGAAATTGCTTTCTCAAAGTAATGCTTATTTAAACATAAAACCTGCTTTAATATGAAAGCTTTAGATACAAGTGGTATTTATATTCTTTTTACAGCTGATGGCTGAAAAAGAGAGAATAACCACTATAAAGAGAATAACCACTTGACTCAGTCAAGTCAGACTCAGATGTCACAGCAAATATCTACTTTCCTCTTTTTTTGTCTCCCACGTTTAAGCCACCAGGGCTCCTTGATTTCATTCAGACAGCAGAAGACAACCTCTAAATTTCATGGTCTAATTTCTGGGAATCCCCCGCTCAGCTCCTTCAGACAAGCAGCAGCAGCAAACACATTTTGTGGAACTGCTAATATGCTGTGCTCATCACACAAGCAGCTTCTTGGTGAAATGCTGGCAAAATAATATTGTGAAAGGATTATTGGAGAAAGGTTGCTGTGATGACATGCTAAAGGCAGAGAATCGGAAAGAGCAGTAGCTTCTTTAATTGACAGAGGTCCAGTTTCAGGGTGCTAAATTGTGAAGTCAAATTTCTTTTAAGTCATGTTTGATATAAACAGCTTTTTTTTAATAACAACTGAAAGCAACATTAATTTTGATATAAACCGACACTATGTCCCTGGAAAATACATAATACTGCTCCTTTAAAACATTGTGTGTTGGCACACAAGTTTTACATTACACACTCCAGTGCACTAAGCAGTGGTATGCATGTCGGTTTGCTTTAGGCTCAAGGGGTAGTATAGAGAAGGATTATGCTGCTTTCCTGTTGTACTCAGAACTGGGAAATTCCAACTTCCCAGTCAAAAAAATTAACTGGAATGCCTTCTGAAGTCGGATTCCCCACTGAAAAATTAAAACAATTCAGAATACCCCCATTTATTAAGTGGAAGGTTGATTTTGCTTTCGAAATAGCCTTTTCTCACACCAACAGTGGAAAGATGTGGTGGAAACATGTTTATTTTAAACTGTACATGTAAGAGTGCATCTAAAATCAGTTTTAACAAGTAACACTTGAAACTCTAAACTGAACAAATAACAAGTAATGCTTAAAATATGAATAATACATAAATTAAATAATGTTTATTTTATTTTATTTTATTTTATTTTATTTGATTTGATTTGATTTGATTTGATTTGTCATGTTGTCCACACTCCTTACCAGTTGGTGGCAGTAACGCTTCCGTAATGAAGACGGCTCAGGAAGAAGAAAACAGAGGTGGTTACTTTTGAATGCCACGGTGTTTTTCGTGCTAGTGTCTGTGTTTGTTTGTTTTACCAAAAAGTTTCACAAGCACCTCAAATACGATGGGTATAGAAGACGAAGCGGATCGCACTCTCTTCATAAGAAACTTAGACACCAGAGTTACGGAGGAACTCCTGTTCGAGCTGTTTTTACAGGTGCTGCTGTTGTTAGCCACAAGCTAGCAGATGTCCTGTTTGTTTGTAACGGCAGGCTAATGCTAATCCCGAGAAAATGTTTGAGGACAGACAGGCCAGAGTTGTAATTTACGAACCTGATATTATATTAAGCTTTCTTTAAGTTTTCTTCTTTTTTATAACATTTTTATTATGTGCACTAAAGCTATTCTGTTAGCGTGTAATTTATATGTTTTTGCGTCCTTGTTTGTGACAGAAAGTGGTTGTGTTTGCAGGCTGGACCTCTCATCCGAACTAAAATCCCTAAAGATTCGGATGGGAAACAGAAAACCTTTGGCTTTGCAGTTTATAAACATGAGGTGTCCGTGCCTTATGCCATGCAACTTCTAAACGGGACATCGCTGTATGGGAAAACGATCCAAGTCCAGTTCAGAACGGGTGAGAAATCAGTTGTTTTTATGAGCTTCGTTTAACATCTCAGTCATTGTAAATAATGCGACAGCAAATTAGAATTAATTTATCGATATTTGCATTAAATTACAGCATCAATAGATGAAGTTTAAACAACTCACTTAGTAAATTGTTTTACGTTTTAAGTTAGTTAATAAAAATCGGAAATAGTTACATTTCAATATGTTTAATTTATGTAGTTATGTGAGGATACATGGAATGCTACAAAATTACCAGAACATATGTCTGTGCATATGAATAAAAATATGTACATTTGTGTACATTCACATAGTAAGAATGCTTCCTTTCTCGCTGTCTGAAATAAACTTGTCCTGTTTTAGACCAGTTAGAATTATGAAAATTATTTCTATTTGCTAAATTGGAGAAGAAACATCAGTTTCATTTATTGTAGAAATAATGATACAAAATGCAATGTAACATTTTTAATCATTCAATATACCATACACTCATGGACAAAATTGCTGGTACCCATTTATTAATGAATGAAAAATCCACAAAGGTCCCTGAAATGAATAGAAACTAGCAGAAGTGCTAATATTTTGTCATAGATAGATACATTTTAGGCTTGTCAACGTGAGTGCATTAAAACATATGATTAATCTGACATTTTTAGTGTACTAATACTCCATAACACAGATTAATATAACTACTATTTTGGCCTAAAAGCTTCTCTCCTGAGGAGGCTTTTATGCCTCTTAAAATGTAGAGAATGCAATTTTGGCTAGGAACGCTTGAAACAATGTTCACCAATTGCATTAATGCTGCTACTGAATGAGAGTGCTGCTATCGTGATTTTTATGCAGATTTTTGTTGCATGGTAAGTAGTAATGTTCTGTAAATAAAACTTTTTTTCTCAAATTAATAACCAAAGTTTAGCAAAATATAATATTTTGTTGGTACTGACACGCATAAACATATAAAAAAAAAGAAATATAGACAGAAGGTTGGACAAAATATATTGTTTTGTTAGTAAAAGCAATATATTCTTTTATGACTTTGGAATTATTCAGTGGCAATAAAAGTATAAATAAATAATTTTTACTATATTTGTGTAAGAAGAAAAGACAGTTTCTGAATGTGCTTCAAAAAGCAGATTTTTTTTTTAACCCCTGTTAATTAAGTATAAAGCAGCACAAAACATTTTAGGATAAATTTAAAATATAAACCTAGAATGTAACATTTTAATTTTTTAAAACCACTTTTTTCATAGGTAGCAGTCATAGCAGTCCAGGAAATTCCCAGAATTCTAGTCCTGCAAATACCCCAAATCCTCATGGCCAAAGGTAAGAATACATAATTGCCCCGTATATTATGCCCCCACTCCTCTAATCTTTTTTATGAGAGTGTTAAGACGACACAGGACATCAGGTAAAGAAATGTCAAGTATTTTTGCACAAATGGTTACAAGTTATTACCAGTAAAATTTTAATTAAAATAAGCATACGTGATTATCACCTAACAAACACAGGGAATTAATACATTGGTTGTTAAATTATCAGCAAGTACTCCTGATTTAAAGATGGAGGCGAGGATGGTTAAGAGGATCACTGGGGACTGTAGTGTCTCCTCCTGCAGAGTAAAGTTTAGACTGGGCCTAAAGAATCTGACCCGGCCCAGGACCATAGAAATTGTGTCCGAGCTTGATCCAACCCTACTAATTAACTTCAATTAGAGGATCGAGCCCAAAGCAAACCCGACATAGGAGAGAAAAGCAACACATTTGGTGCACTCAGTGAAGCCAGTGCATGTCTTGTAGAGATCAACAACCAGTTTAAAATACTTCCAGGCCTCTGACTTTGCATTCTGTTGGTTTAGTCGTGTAACGTCTTTCACTTTTAGCTTTTGTTTGTCGTCTTCATGTTCCATTTTGTCACATGTTGTAACCACGGGGTGAGTCAATAGCAAATCTTCTGGGCTGAGTGATTGATGGGAGCGGAGCAGGGCAGGGCCAGTGCGCTGTGCTTGTTTCAGTCTAATTAACTTCTGCACCTTACATTCTTTCTTTCTTCATCAGGATAAACTACCTACTCATCTATTTAGACTTTAATAAATAGATTAACACAACAATAAGGACAACATGCATTCTTGTTTTGTTTAGTTTTCACTGTGCTGTATGTATTGTAGGCTTATTAAAAACGCACCACAGAAGACCTACCCTAACATCAAGGAAACAGTTTTGACAAGTTTCAGCCCGAATATTTGGTTGGTGCTCAGGTTGTAAATCTAAACTGTACTGCAGAGTCGTTTGCATAAAACAAATTGTACTATTATAAATACAAGTTTGCTCTTCACATGAACATCAAATCATCAGTTTGAGTTGGTGAAACATGTAGAAACTCTGCTTTTAATCTCTCTTTTTCTAAAATGAATGGACTGCATAGTTGCTTTGAGTTTTGAGATCTACTGAAAAACATCCGAAAATGTTTTTGCAGGAAATGTATGGTGGATTAAAAAACAGTAACTTTCTGCACTCACTTTTGCCTTTTATTTCTGGTGGTTAGCCTGTGCAGTGTGTGATATCTTTTGGGATTAAGTCCAGAAACTTGATAGAATAGCCAAAGAAAGAGCATATCCAGGCCCGCTGATCATACTTGCCTCTTTGCGCTCTTAAGAATGGAACAGTAACTGAGCCAGCGCTGCTGATGTGTCATAAGTACATGAGCACACAGACAAGTATGCATAATGAGCAGTTTCGTCCTTTATCTTTGTGTTCAGTCACTTCTATTACCTATGTTGTACCTTTGATAAAGACTGGGTAGAATTTTTTATTTTTTTGGAGTTTTTTTTTTTGTTGTTTTTTTTTAATGGCTCATTTATGTGCTTACAGTCAAAAATATGCACTCTTATCTATTTATTACTGGGGAAGAAATCACAGTTTGGTCTGCAACAGATGAATAATATCAATATTTGTAATCAATACTTAACACTGCCATTTTATTTGCAGTTTTATGTAATAAAATTCAGGTAAAACCAGATGTTCAGATTCACTGTTATCCATATTATTAACTTTGCTATCAATTTGAATGGCAAGTCATGAAAATGACCTGTTTTTAAATATGTTAGGTGCAAAAATGCACCTAAATTTAGTGGCTGTGCTAACTAACTGAAAAATACATACCAATGCAACCAGTACCCTGTACTTGGCAGAGTGTGTATTTATTTTTTATTATTGTTATTATTTTGAAAGAGTACAGCTAGTTTAAGTAACTAACTAGCTTTAGTTACTCCGTTTAGTCCAGTTACAGGTTAATTTGTTCCAACTTATTCTGTTTTTCAGCAATAATTCTGGAAACATTTATGATAAAAAAAAAACTTAGTAGGCTAAAATAATACATTTCTTCTTTTTCTGCTATTTAAACCATCTACTTTCTGTCATTGGGGAAAATACATGCACATATTTTAAATTTTTCTCAGTAAATATCAACAGACATTATACGACAAGTACTGATTAATTAGGAAGTTTTCCCTTGATTTTTTTTTCTGTCCCCCCCCCGCCCCCTTACCACTTGTCAATGTGTTTCTTTCCCCCGTTAACCAAATTCTTAGAAACAGTATGGTCTTTGGTGGACCTTATAAGTTTAGAAAAAAAAATTCTTAAAAGTTAACCCCATGTTCTGTGATTCATAAATGGTGATATTTTAATTTCAGTTTCATTCAAAACCCCTACTTCTAGCACAGAACTTGCAGCAAATAAGTTTTTTGTGTGCTACAAAAGTGCGATGAAAACAGAAGCAGTGTACAGACACTGATTCTGTGGCATGTTGTGTAAATTGTGAAGCTTTCATCCTGTGTATTGATTAGTTTAAAGGAATAACCCATTGAAGATATATGTGAGGACCAAACTGAACTTCACCCAATCAAATGCACAAACACTCACCAACGTCTTGCTCTTAAGGGCAAATGTTGTTCTTTTCTGTATAAAGAAGCTAAAGTTTGTTCTAAATATCTTTCATGTAAATCTTGTGTTTGTGCACTACTGAAATCTTTTCTGTTTAATAGTGGTATCGATGTAAATGAAAATATGAGAAACAAGGGTTTTGGTAGAAACATTTTAATAAATGTGACATTTTTCAATTTATTTTTTTATTCCCTTTAAAGGATGCCAGTCCACTTTAGTTCTCCTCCATACACACCTCCACACCAACTGCAGAGGTCATTTTCATCGCCTGACAATCTCCCGAAGCACGTCATGGTAACACTATTTCTCGGCCTACAAAGTAAAAACTCAAAAAACAATCAACAAAGAAAAAAACTCAACGCCTCGCTACCTGTCTTTTTCTACATCCACAGAGGAACAACATGTGGCAGCAGCACCATATGCAGCAGCTCGAGCAGCTTAACGGCGCTTTTTCCAAATCTTTCCAGCGGCAGTCGCCCGCTGTTGGAAATTCTGGCAGAGAGGAGTTGAGGCAGCAGGACGGCGATCACTACAGGCATGATCGATCCCAGATGAACAGCGGCGGGAGAAGCCAGCGCCACTGGGATGAGCACGGCTCCGGTCGTCACCAGCAGCACAGCCACAGCCGGGAGAACTACCACCACCAGAATGACAGGAGTAGTGGCAACCGTCACCACGACAGCCGAGGTGGAAACGGTCGTGATGAATGGGCTGGCAATCGTGGCCTCAAGGAGTATGCTCACAGGTGGCGACGTTACTGAGTTACAACTATGTGGAAGAAAAAAAAAGAAAAAAAAAATCAGTTCTTCACATTTTTTGAGGACATTTCTTTTAAGAAAATCTGAATTAGGTTAAAAATCATTGTGTATATACTCAGGTCGTTTGTAAATGATCTCACCAATTTGAGGATTTATTAAGTCATGCCTTTAAGGCCTCTTTTTAAAGGTCTTTTTAAATGTAAACATTTTTCTTTGATGTGACAGTTTTGTTCTCAGCTGTTCTGAATATTCTGAAAGTGGTTGCAATGTTGCCGACGCAGTTACAACATGACTGGCAGTGAATCTTGAATGATGAAAAGATAAAACGACGACTTCAAAAACGTTTGATACTTTCCAGATTTGTGTTATGCAATTGTGCTTAAATGGTGCTCCTAACAATGTAAACAAATTTTCAGGTACTTCTGCTGAAAAGAACATCAACTTTAGCTATAAAATCCACCAGCAACATTGAAACAAACACAGGGCACCAACTTTTTTAATTTTTAGATCAACTCTGCTCTTTCCAGCAAAAGGGGCTTTATTTTACTTTTATGTGGGTTTTATTTTTTTAAACTCCAATCTGTAAAACATGTTTTAAAGTGAACATTTTCTCTATAAAGCTCTTTTCACTTGACTGCTGTATTGTTATTCATCTGCCTTCAACACATGCCTTTGAGTCTTTGTTGTTGTTCATAAAGGCTATTTACAGCTCATGGTGTATAAAGAGGATATTGTATGTTGACGCTTACACGCTGTAATGCACGCACACATGGCCTTATCTGCACCTATAAATGGACCAAGTGTAACTAATATGCTTGTACAGCGGGTTCTGAAGTAATCTACAGGTGGCGCCACACACATCCATTTATTGAATCAATTAAGATGTTAAATATAACCTAGTTACATGATCAGCTCCAACGTTTGACCTTTCTATTTATGAAGCTTTCAAGTCTTAACGTGAATCAGACTCCCATTCTTTCAACTTGACAACACGGAGTTAGTGCCAGGTTTATTTCTCGCTAAGCAGTGTCCCATCCACTTTTCTCAACACGCTTTAAATAAAAAAAAAAATGGCACAGGTTTTGGGCGTTTACGGTTGGAGAAAATGTTTGGCTTCACTCCCATCCCAAATTTAGCAACACTTGGAAACATGGGGCTTCATGTTGCAATCTGCCTTTTGCCTCAGACCTCTTGCTTAAAACTAACTGATAATCAAATCTGAGCCATGTCTGCCCGACAGTTTTCATTTTACCGTCTAGATATTAAAACTTTCATTAAAAAAAAAAAAAAACAAATAATACCCTTTCAGCACTCCAAAAGGGTGTGTTGTATTTTTCAGCCTTTGAACCAAGCTCTCTATCTTCCTTCTAATCTGCTGTAGTATCCGATTGCATCCTGATACTCCCAAATCGCTCCAATAGAGAGTATCCTCTCACCGGTGTCGGTAGGCCTACCAGGAAGATCCATATTACGCTTCTGACTGTGGCATAACTCTTCTAATTGGTTGATCTACATGGCGTCTCCAGCCCTGGAAAGGCTGAATAAGATTAGGGGGCCACTCGGCAGCCGCTGCTGTTCGGACCTGAATAGAAGCGTGGCTCCTGAAATGATCCCACTTCTAAACACCCCCGGAAAGCTATCCGCTCACTGCCTTGCAGGAGCCCCGCAACGCAGATAACAAGTGACAGGATTCCTGCAAACGGTGCTTCCTGTACCAAGGGGTTAATGCATTGTCACAGATAATTGAGCTTGAATTACTGACCAAAATACTCATGTGGAAAAAATAAATAAATAAAAAAAAAATAAAACTGCCGTATATATCACAACGGAATATATATATTTCGCGAGCATGCAAAATATATTAGCATTTTTTTATTTCACTTTATCTTAAGGACTCGTGCCATTAATTATGTATTAAGTCGTTTTGATCAAGCAATATTTTGTCCTCTCAAGACAAAGCCGCCAGATCTACAAGCATCTTTACCGGTAATTTGAGTGAGATATGTTTCTCCTGTCGGACAAGTCTAGACACATTTTTAGGCTTACGCATAAAATGATGACGACGATGATGATTATGATGATTATTATTAATATTATTATTTTATTATCATAATTTCTACTATTGTTATAGTTATTCTTGTTGTTATTATTAGAAGTGTAATAGATATTTGACTTCGGGGAATAAAAAAATATAATATACAAATTATTTAGTATAGCCTACTTTAAAAGAAAAAAAAGGAAAATGGAAAAAGGAAATATTTTGAAGGTTTAAGGAAGATAAATTCGGGTTCGTTCAGATAAGCGCGCAGTTACTGATTGATAATAAATTACACCTGCCGGCAATTTCCGTGGTGAGATCATTGGGAAGTAGGTTAAAGTGGTAGTGAATCAAGTCAAGTGGCAATTAGAAAAATAACGCAAACAGTAATAATAATAATATAAATCTTATTTTAACTTTATTATTGGCTAACATTAGTTTTCAACGAATGTTTTTAATAAGTGCATAATAACGGGGAACGAAAGACAGAAAGAAATAAAGAAAGAAAGAAATAAAGAAAGAATAAATGAAATAAAAGAGTCACAAGAAAACAGTCAAAACGTAACAATATTTTCACATGTGGATACTAGAAAACTGGCCTGATTTAACTCATTTATAAATGATATATTCCATAATTTAAAACAATAGACTAATTAATTATTTGTGTTATATAATCAGACTTGGAACAAGACAAACAACGCTTTTATTAGAAGTGGCAGGTTTCTGGAAACTCACGTTTATTGAAAATACCTTATATTTCCTTCACCTTTGAATGTTTTACTTTCGACCACGCTGTCAAAAACATCGGCTTATAGGAAATATTATTCGTGCTTAAGTTGTAATGCACTCTATATTGTCTAGTGTATGTGTACAGAGGGAGGTGGAAGTGTTTGGGATGTGTCCTTGTATATGTATGTGTAAGAGAGATAGATAGAGAGAGAGAGAGAGAGAGAGAGAGAGAGATAGAAAGAAGAGAGAGAGAATAGGAGCACTGAGATGAGTACACGGATGGTTTATATAGCAGAGGGTGTGAGCGCAGCGCATTACCACCGAGGCGCCCTGCGCAGCTCAAGTTGAAGGCTGCGGATCTTCGCCGCCACACATTCGGGGAAGAAGAGCAAAAGCCGCATTTTCAGACAAAGATAATGACTTCTCTAAACGCATGAACTTCGGTACTCGCATTTCTTCCCGACGTTTAAACCTACAGGCTCAAACATACTTAGACAGATTAAGTTGTGTACCAGCGAAGAGAGCGCACAGGGGACACACCATGCACTGTCAAGCCGAGCTGAGGCTCTCCTCCCCCGGGCAGCTGAAGGCGGCCAGGAGGCGCTACAAGACTTTCATGATCGACGAGATCCTCTCTAGAGAAACTTGTGATTACTTTGAGAAACTTTCTCTGTACTCCATGTGTCCTTCTCTCATCGTTCGACCAAAGCCTCTTCATTCATGCTCAGGTAAAACGCCGTACGCCCAGTAATTATTCGACTGCAAATAATGTTTTCTTAAAGCATGAAATTTCATATCTTACATTTTTATAGTTCCAATTTATTGCAAACTAATGTTATACAATTTGTGCCTCGCGTGGATTATCTCGTTCAATTTTGTCTGAATGAGACAGATGAAATTGGATCAAAATGCAATGAAGTGGTTGTTGGTGATTGTACCGCTGGCCTAACAAAATTAATTGAGGTGTTTTGATTTTATCTTTTTTTTTTTCACTATTCTTTTGCGCGTACGGCTGTATCTACAAATTAGATTTTTTATTTCATTTAACCGATTATATGCATCATTTACTAAATTCATTATTTCACAATTATGCGCTTGCATAATTGTTTTATTGCAGAACTAACAATTTTCACGGATAATTTATTGTTTTTCTTAAACTCTTCCCCAGAGATTTCCTCACTCCTCACTTATCTCCACAAAGCGTTAAGCGCTGTAAATCAAAGTCAAGCGGTAGAGTCAGACAGCGTCAGTGATGCTTGAGGGCTTTTGTTGAGCGCAAATGATAGATGGCCAAACTGATAAGCGGCGCAACTGAAAAAAAAAAAAAAGTCATCTAAGGAGGCAATGAGACAGAAACAGAGAGCGCAGGTCAAGAAAAAAAAAATCTGAACTCCAAACTCTGTAACCTTTGGACTACCGGATTGTTTTTGCTTTGATTAGTGTGACTGTTGTGTCAAGCTCAAAGGCCTTCCGTAATGAGTTTTGGACATTTTACGCATAGATGGATGGTCTGCTGTTGGACGCTGATATGTTGCGTACGTGACTCGATGCAAAGATGTTCGCAGGAAACGTGCAAGTCAGTGTGAGAAGCACCTGCAGTGCACTGACACTTGAATGAAATCAGATAAAATTCTTTGTTAGTCTTATGTTGTTGTTGTTGTTTTTTGTCTGATAATGTATCCTTTAAAACATTAATTCAGATAGATAGATAGATAGATAGATAGATAGATAGATAGATAGATAGATAGATAGATAGATAGAATTTTATTGAATATTGTTTAGGAAATGCAAATAAACGCAGCCTTTTTATTTTTTTTACTATTCATTAACATAATTGCTCTAAAGTCTGAAATAATAGCTCCAGCAATCTGATGATGACAGCGCTGTGGCTGAATATAAATAGGGAGCAGTAATTCCCTCATCCCTCTGATATAGCTTGGTAATGCTTGAGGGCACTGTGACTGACTGGGCTTCGGCACCCCCTCTTTTCAGATGTATAAAGTAACCCGCCGCCACATATCAGAACACTCTGCGCACCGCTTATTTGTAGCTGCAGGGGCGTGAGACACAGTATAGTCCCCAGCATCAATGGCTCCTAATGCTCGATATAGAAGCTCGTAACCTTTTTAGCACCCTTCGGGACCAAAGAGAGGTGAATGGCCTCTGCATGACAGGAAAAGTTGACTTCTTCATTAGAAAAAAAAAGAAAAGAAGATGTTATTTCATCCTGCTGCCAGCGGAGGCCGCTGAAAGACAGTCATGCCAGTAATGTTGTCCACAGAAGTTGATAACAAGAGAAGTTTTGCATCGTCCATAACGTGTTTCTCACCTATCAATCTAGCGATCCTCTGTGAGGTACAGTGTCTTCCTTCCCTTGTCTCTTAACACACACAGGTCTACTTTGTAAGCAAAAACATTTGCTTATAAAGTCACCCACAGGCTTCACTCGAGTTGCTGCTGTTATACCTGAATTCCCCACCCCCAAACCCCCGTGGGACAATGAAGGCTATTTTTGTTCTTCTATTCTGTTCTATTCATAAAACCTGACTGTGATCTACTCAAAGCTAAATTGCCTCTAACCCCACTTTTGTATACTCCGTGCCAAACCCACTTTGAAAAAAACGGACTATTTAATAGCAATGTATTTTGCCTGATTGCATTAGTCACTTCATAACATAAAAGCTCATTGGACTGACTGGCACAGGGCTAAAATAGTCAGGCAAGAAACTCTTTATTTTCCTCTCAATTTTTTCTGCATAAGTTTATAGTGAATTCAAGAAAAGTTGTTTATTTTTATTTGTTTTCAAGCTATTGACACAGCAGCAGAAATGCTTAAATTATCTTGAAATACGGGGGCCAGACTTGCTTTTCAAAATCAGTGCAAATCATGTTACGTGCAGTAATGAAACAACCTAGCAGTTTTTAAATTGGTTTTTCTCTTTATTTTTAATTATTTAACTGAAAACATTCTTCCGCTTAAATCCAACTCAAACACCACAGATGGCATTAGTTAACAAAAAGAAGTATTGCTAAAAAGGGCTAATGTGATCACAGTATGGCCAATTGTGCTTTTCTCTATTTGATCCATTCTCAATTATTCATTAGAAGGTTTTATTTGTAATTTACACTGCCGCAAATAAAAACTCTGATCTGTATGTTGAGAACATATATTTGCAGATCACTCTGCAACACAAACTTTGACTGAATATGAAAGATGATTTAAAGTAAGTTATGAATTACTGCATAAAAAGCAATGTGCATCGTAGAAAGAGGATGAAGTCGTCTGGTTTGTTGATGCCCTTCGTAGAGAGTGCTTCCTGCGCATTACACTGGATGTGAAGAGATACCAGCAGAATACAGCATGACATCAATCAAATACAGAACTTCTTGAAGGAACGTAAACAAATCGGTACCAAAATCGTTAAAGCTGATTATTATTCCCATTACCATTTGGATCCACATTAGCATTCGTAATGGCTTGGGGACGGTCTGAGTACACTTTTGGATCAAAGATGAGATTAAAAAGCTTGTAGCTGGAATATTTCCCCTGACTGATGTTCATCATATCTAATCTAAATTATATTCCTAAGAAAAAAGGCCAGTGAGACAGAATGAAAATGCTTCTGGATCTATGCCCAATCGATACTATTTACTAAAGTCAATGAACTCGGGTTTTTTTCTGTGTGGATCCCAGCTTTTTACTTCTATTTTTGTCATCTGGTGACAATAGTTTTAATTTGTTTTTGCACTATTCTTTAAATCGTTGTATTTTTGTAAGAGAAAAAAAATATTCTCTGGCTCTTTTGATGACAATTGTATTTGTCATCAAAAATACAATTTTTGATGACAAAAACTGTATTTTTAGATCTCTGTTGATGTCATTTTCAAACTATCTACATTGCTCCTTGTATGCGCATTTGTCAACCTGCTGCATGGTTCCAAGTTCTCTTGGAGACCCCAGGACCCTATATGCCCCAAAGTTCTCCACTTCCCCTGTAGCTGCCTATGAATCAGAGACATTAAGGCCTGACCTGGAGCCTTAACAGCAAACAATCTATTGGCAGGTTATGATATTTCATTTGGAGGCCCATCTATCAGCAGGAGCCAGGGCAGAGAGTGCTTAGTGGTGTTTTCTGGCAGAGGTGAGAGAGCTTAAGATCAACTGCGTGTAATCTCACCTGACAGCATAATGACAAATATACATAAAGAGCAGGAGTGCACAGAGCACAGCACATAGCTGGCTTGGACGGAGCTTACACGGAGCCCAAGAGAGCAAAAAAGAGGTTTCATCCCATCTTAAGGCTTAATCCGCCACAGACAATAAACCCACCCATTAGGGATAAAGTTGACTAGAGGAGGCCGATAACGCCCATGTCAACATGTAGGCGAGTATGTGCTCACACACACAAAGACACACTCTTCCATCTTCAGTTGAGGATAATGTTTGACAGGCTGTCAGCTCCCTGCCATTAGACCATTTATTGTTGCCATCAGATCTTTCCCTGCCTAAAAAGAAACGAGCAATTAATCAGATCTGAAAGTGGTTTATGCTACAGGCTGATTTCCGTTGGACCTGTGTGCAGAGTGTGTTGAAGAAAGGACCATTTTTAGGTGAGCAGCCTATCATTTTCACATCATTGCTAACTACTAGATCTTCTGAATAACAACATTACAAGCAATCTTTTTTTAAATGAAGACGCACCTGGCTTTCATAGTAATGCTTAACTAGCTGCTCTTCCCAAGCTATAATTAGCAGCCTTCGGTAATGGTTACTATAAGCGCTTGTTCCAGTTCTTGCATTCCAACTGTGATTATCAGAAGGATCCATGTGCCTTTGCAGGGGGCTGAGTTGCGTTCCTGCAGCTCCTCAAACAGTTTATTTGTAGACTATTGACAGGACACCAACGCTTGTCAGCAGCATGTCACTGAGCTGGCCTTGCCGTCAGTGGAAAGTCACCACGAGGACTGACATTTCTCCCTGTGCTCTCAGTGTTCTTGTGATGGGGTGGGTGGGGTGGGGTAGTCCAGAGGCATCCTCGAGCTCTTTACTGACAGGAGATTTCTCCTGAACTGCGAGGATGAAAAAAAAAATAAAAACACTAAGCGCAGCTCTTCTTCCTCCTCTAACACGAGTCAACGTGGAGCCTTCCATTCTATGAATTACAGTTCGCTAAATGTCAGTGTTAAAATTTTCTCCCTTACAAATGAGTGCAAACGTTTTAGTCAGATGATTTATTAGTAACATAAACATGGATTTGACTTATGGAGAGAGAAAGAGTGACAACATAAATGGGAAGGCAGAAACATCATGCAAGAATAGACAAGGCGTGAAAAGGCGGCTTCCTGTTCAGGCTTGTTGCAAACCAGCAATCTAACATTGAAGGGTTAGTGGTGACCTCAGCGCTTTACCATGATGTCATGATGAGCCTAAGGCAGTGTCTGATGTATGTGTGTGTGTGTGTGTTTCTCTGTAAGCAGGGTAACTGTGGCTACCTGCATGCAGTCATTTTCTTTCTCGTTACTGACAAGTACCTTAAGTAGAATTTACTCTGAATTTCTGAAACAAATGATGGCGGCAAACCTCTCCACTCATGGATCACTTCTTAAGAAATGCTTTTTTTATTTTGTTTTTCTTAAAAGATTTTTTCTTTCTCTGAGTTGAGAGAGAGAAAACTCTTTAGAAGCGCTGCAAGTGAGAAAAACCAACGATAGAACACAAAGTCCAGGTCTTCAACGGACACTGTGTGTGTCAGGAGGGATCAACACATCCAACTTTTACGTTTTATGTAGTACTCTATTTTTCTTAGATTTCCTAGTTTGTCCTATGTGACAAAAAACACATGAAAAAGCTAATGCGAATTTTACCCTGCAACCTTCAGGTCTCCATCCCTTCTGCCTTGGCTCCAGACAAATGTTGCCTTTTATTGATTCTGGCGTCTGCAGTTCATCTGGTCTCATTTATAGAGCTATAGGTTAATTGTATGGAACTTTGTACAGAGCTGGAGATTATCCAAAACAGGGGAAAATGTAAATGCACGAAAGCTTTAATTTAAAATCCTATTTTAGCTCTTGTAACAAACATATAGTATTCTGCAAATATGTTCATTTTGTGGTTAGGAAACTATTTCATTTTTAACAACCTTTGTAAAACAGCGCCTGCGTCATGGGATCGCGACCCTCTGCGTACAAGAGGTCAATTCCAAAGTACTCCATGCAGTGACACAATGAAGCTGTCTGAGAAATTACAGCCAGTCAATATTGGCACTATCAAAAGGTGACCGAGGGGGGGAGCAGCTAAAAAGTTCCAGTTATCAGATGTTTCATGTAATTGCTGAACTTGAAATTCACGTTTTCCCCATGTGTTTTTGAACTCCCTCAATGTCTGTGCCGCTCCAGGTTCGTCGTCACTGCGTTCCTACCCGCTGCTCTCGGTGATCACGCGGCAGCCGCCCAATGTGCAGCCCCACCTGCCGCAGCCGTCCTCCCCGGGCGCGGTATCCTCGCACCTGCCCCTCATGTCCCCGCAGCTCCCGCGAGGGTCTGAACCCTCACCCAGCCAGACGCCCCTCAGCATCAGCAGCGAATCGGAGACAGAGAGCAGCACGCCCCGCCTGAAGAAGCCCCGCCGCAGCCGCACCATCTTCACTGAGCTGCAGCTGATGGGGCTCGAGAAGAAGTTCCAGAAGCAGAAATACTTGTCCACACCCGATAGGTTGGTAAAGTTTATCACATAAATCGTCAGATTAGTGTTGATGTCTAGTACCATTTTTTTTTATAATTAACTAACAGCCTAGAAATGATTTATTCTGAATATACCTCAAAGCTACCAAAAAGATTGTTTGCCCAAAGATGAGGAAAAAAGGGACTCAAATAAAAAGGCAATTTGAAAGTGATCTACAGGTATTAAACGAGCCTAATGTGCTTGATACCAAAGCAATATAAATATCACTCTTTGCAAACATTTTGACAACCTGTGTACTTTATTTGATCGAGAGCGCATTTTCAAAAGTTTTCAACAGGCACGCTCGCTCAAGGACTTTCACAAAGCCGTAAATGCACTTATCAAGCTGTAGTTAACTTAACAACATAATTTGTGATTTGTCCTGTGGGGGTTGTCTCATTTAATATGAATCCGCCGGAGCCAGAGCATTACCTCAGTATTCTAGTTGGGACAAGAGTTAACGTTTTAACCCTGAGCACCTTAACAGCAAGAAAGCTCCACTTCCTTGTTCGCAAAAAGGAGGGACAGCGGCCAACACAAGCAAACAGTGATGTTTTACACAGATTTACTGCCAATCATTTAACTTGTGCAGGTGTACATTAAGGGTATTTAGTTTTGGACAGAGAGGTGAAGTAATCTATATGTTAATATGTGTGTCTTCTGTTCCTTGCTGTGGAACAGAAGACTGACATGAGGTTAGAGCATATTTTCCAGTAACATTATGCACTTCACATTTATATTTAGCCTGCAGGCTACTTTTCCATTTTAATCACGAATGGGATTAAGCCATAAATGTTGTAAAAAAGCTTTCCTGCACCTGCACAGAAAGAATTTCAAGCCATTTTAGTGCACCCCGAATCCAACAATTTTATTTATTTCACATACATGGTTCTAATCAGTGGTTCATAAAAGCAAATAAAAATGCAAAAAGCTGAGGTGACACTAAATGGTCATGCGCATTAATATGAAAATAGAATGCTAACAGCAACGTAGCTCTGTTCAGGCAGGGGTCGCAAGTTATTTTCAGTGATGTGGCGGACCACATCCTTTCCAAAAACAGATTTGCATAATTTGGAAATGGCAAGTGTGCTATCTGTTTTTCCACACACATCCTCTCTTTGAGTAAAGCTCCTGCAATGTATTATTGAACATATCACACATTGACTTGCCTGTAGCTGCTGGAGGGATGCCACACCTCATCTTAAAGCAGAAGCCCCGAGGCAGAGCACAGCTCAGTGATCAAACCAGCCATCCGTGTGAATGGCCATGCCAAACTTTAGTGTTCTGTCAAAATATCCGACTCTAACACAGTGTTGGGAGTTAATTAAATACCCAGATGGAGCAAAAACATCAGCAGAGAAAATCCCCTTTTCAAACACCACATCAAAGGTGTGGCATGCTCCATGCTTGGGTTTGTTGTGATCTAAAGATACATTCGCTTTTTTCCTCTGTTTTCTTGGCATGGAGCCTCTGCGGTCATAAGCTCAAGCTATGTGTGAGGGCAAGTGTAACCAAAATCAAAAATATTCATAAAAAGACTTAATTACCTGTCATCGCACCCTTAATGATTTTATGAATCGTTAGATTATGTTAATTAGGGTTTTACTCATCAACCCTGTCATCATCCCCATTGTCAATATTTTCATTAACGTATTTTGCACTTTGTGAAAATCGTGCAAATGGAACAAAACAGAATCCTTGAAGTTGCCTGAGAGGAGTAACTAACATCGTTTCTGAGTGCATGGCTTCAGTCCTTCAATAACTAACTGAAGAAATATTTTCCTTCATCTTCTATTGCTTGTATTTTACCTCCAGTTATTGACATGCTGTACGTTGGTTTATGTTTGAAAACCATGTTTGATAGACATTCTTTATGTATGGTTTAATACAAATAGTTTAATGAATTTAAAACATTTTCTTTTCTTCCTTTGGTGCTGCTTTTTAAATTACGCCAGCTCCTTTTTTTCATGACTCGGTTTCCACTTTCACCATCAAGTAAAAGTTGGGTGACTTCCCTGAGGATATTCAAAAACCTTTCATCTGACTGTTAAATGCCTTTTTGAGGAACAGGAAAGAGGAAATCCCACTTAAAAATTGACAACCTTTCTTCTCCTGTAACACAGGGTCTCCTTGTTAACTATATCTGTCCCTTCCTGAGGTTTTGCGTTACACATGACAATTTGTCATGCATCACCACATGTGGTGGATGCATTCTGAACAGCCATAACCATACGTCTGAATGGAATTCTACTCTCAGTACAAGCATTAGGATATGTATTTTGTTTGTAGTTTGTACTGTGTTGAATAACTAAAGATTTTTAGGCTCAACACTAACAAAAAAACAAGTGTTTTTGTGAGCTCTTACACTGTACAGTCTATAAGGAGTGATCCAACAAAACAGGAAGTTAAATTTGGGCTAAGGAAAAGACCCAGCAATATTTCTTTGGGTTAGAAAAAAAATGCAACTTCTATATATACTGAAATATTTAACCATACCATTATGATGTTAAGCTGTTTTTTCTGAAATCTACAATTTTTTTTTTTTGCCCAGTTTATCATAATTTTTTTAGCTTATTTTTTTCTGCCTAAGAAGTCCAAAAAGTACAATAAATATCAGACTGATGTGCATTTAACTTAGTTTTAATTGTTTTGTTTTTGTTTTTTTTTTCAGATTGGACCTGGCTCAGTCCCTGGGTCTCACACAGCTTCAAGTGAAAACATGGTACCAAAACAGACGTATGAAATGGAAGAAAATGGTAAGACTTGCATGTCCTAGCACAATCAATGAACATTTTGAATTTTTTCCCAGTAGACTGCTAAAATAATTGTGATTCAACAAATATTTATTTTCATCATTACGAGTATGACATTATACTCCTAATGATGCTGACCCTGAAAGTCACTTTGATTGTGCATCAGGATGATGGATGTACGAGTTTTCTCAGCTACTGCATAAGGACAGGATGTGTTGACATGGTGTCACTGTCTGGTTTTATTGTATTTTGATATTTGTTAATCTTATAAAATCAGATGTGCTGGAAACAATGTTGGAGCGCTGTTGACCTAAGCTACAATAAAAACAGCACACATTTTCAGCAATGTGACATGCAATCCAATTAGATTAATAAAGAGGATCATTTGGTGTTAGGCAATGCATCTATTTTTAGTATAAATATGGTCATTTTCATAATGTGAGCAGCATGCATGTCATAGGTAGCCATATGGCAGGAAGAGAAGGTGTGGAAAGGCTAAGCCTTGACTGATGATGATTGTGGTAAGAGCAAACACTTTTGTAGAAGGGTCAACAACACGGGGAACAAAAAAAGACCTGAAATCGTTAAAGATGAATGAGCGCACAAGGCCAAGCAAGCAGCAATATGTCTTATCTTAATTACTATAATAGCAAGCATTGCCTTTGACTCCTGCTGCCATTTATTACCGGAGCCCTCCACTAATGCTGTCTGTGTGTTTTTCTAGGTGCTCAAAGGAGGTCACGAGGCCCCGACCAAGCCCAAGGGAAGACCAAAGAAGAACTCCATTCCTACCACGGAGGAAATAGAGGCTGAAGAGCGAAGACTGAAGATGGAGGAAGAGGAACAGATGAGGAAGGCATCCGATGAGCCTCAGGATCTCAGTTCAGAAACTCACAGTCCGAGCGGAGCAATCGAGGGATTGGAGCAGGAGCAGCAGCCACTCCCAATGTCAGAAACTCACTTAGCCAGCTAAGCGAGAACAAACCAACCAAAGACTAATGCCAACCTGAAAACAAATAGTGCCTCAGGATCAGTGTACAAAGCTTGTTTGGTGTATAGAGTCGTTTGCTTTAGCAGGATGACTGGATGCACTTTGATGGTGTCCAGTCAGTACCAATGCACCCATGTATGTTTTAGTGTACTGGAAAATGTATTATAGAACAACATAACACTAATACACACTGATTGGACTGATAATCTTACAGCCGTTTCGGTCCATATTATAAAGGAGGGTAATTTTGTCAAACCCAAAACAGGTCAGTCAAGCTTTTATCGCAACATGATGACTATATCAAATGCTCAACTAGCTTGCACACACCTCTCAGCTCACAAAGCTGTCAGATATCCAACACTGCCTTACAATACTAAGTCTATGTGTCTTTGTATTAATAACCAACTGCCAAAAACTGTTAATATGTGCCTTGTTGGTTTCAGAGGAAAGCTTTTAATTGTTTGGTAATATAACCGTCAAAGACAGTATATTTTTTCAATCAAGTGCCAAAACCTGGAGACAGATTTTTACAGGTAAAGCAAATGAAACCTCAGTCTGCAGGTTTAAGTTATACTGTACAGCTTTGAGCCTCAAATATGTTTATTAACTGCCAGTAAAGTTTTCTTTTATATTTTTATTTTAAAGCTAAAAAAGAAAAAAAAATCCAATTTATGTATGTATGTAAACCATATTTTTATCTGCTGTTTTGAATTGGATTAATATACTTATTATGTATAAATGTTTCCGTCAGCCCCTGAACTGTACTTTTTCTAAGGGAGTCAGGATGATTTTCAGTTACGAGGGCACTAAGACTCTTAAGCTGTCATGATTCATTGAGGGTATAAATCACAGCCTGAGCCATAAATACACAGCAAATGTTGAACA
Source organism: Poecilia formosa (assembly GCF_000485575.1). NCBI lineage: Eukaryota > Metazoa > Chordata > Actinopteri > Cyprinodontiformes > Poeciliidae > Poecilia > Poecilia formosa. Next base: position 79,814 of record NW_006800080.1, read on the forward strand.
TTTAAAATCTCAGAGACATTTTCAGCCTGAAGGCTTTGCATGAGTACCCCAATCGGTATGTTAGACCTGCATTAACATAACGCTGTCTTCAGTTGCCCCTTAGTGACTTCTCTGTGTCCATCAATCTCTCTCTTGTCGAATACTCACCAGTTTATGGAGTCACTATTTGGAATACAGGAGTTTATTTTTTATTTGTCTTTGTTCATATGAAAAGTGCAGTATTTTCAGATGTAAATTATGCTTGTCTGGTAAGATGTGTTGTTGATTTTTTTCTTTTTTTTTTCTTTTTTTTTTAGGTCTCCATAAAATTATTTTTGGTATATGCAAGTGTGTGTTTATGTATTTAAATGCACTGAATAAAACAGCTGTCGTTTAAATTTGACTTGTTGTTATTATGCTCCAGTTAACCGCCATTTGAAACCTTCTTTATTTATTTTTTTAGCTATCCGTACAAGGAAATGCATCTTTGAGTTGCCTCACTCTTTTAAGAGCTGCTCTGCTGCATATTAACTTTTTATCACTTAGAAACTGGCTCTGCCTGTTTGTTTTTGGTGTGTCAATGAAAACAGTTTGGTCATGAATGCACTTATAGGTTCTTTTGAAATGACTTTCTAAATGTGCTGTCATACAGAGCGAATATAAATCAGACGGATGCAGTAGCTCTGACAAGTTCTTCTAGACAGGTTGGTAACAAATGGAGCTTTTGAAGATCTATGATCAATAGCAAAGAAATGCTGTAAATCATATTCAAGAGATCATATTTCAGAAAAACAGGCTATTAAGCACCTCATGGTGTGATGTTTATTTTATGTTTTTTTTAATTTAACATGCACAATTTGCAGCATAGCACACCCAGGGGCTCCATGGTTTCCTTGGGCATGTGATGAACAGGCTCAGGTGTATTTTAAGTCCTGATACCGGACACGGATGATTTCTAAAGCAAACAGTGTGGGTTAACATTGAGCAATGCATATTGTGTTTTGACGCCTTGAGCAAACATTCTGAGGATGTTTCGTACGTACTCGCCGGCAGAAGCCCCCACACTTCGCTGAAGTATTTCAAATATTTTATGTGCTCAGTCTGTAAACAACCAACTCCACAACTCTCCAGGAACTTTAACATCTCAGACTTCACATATATTCATCAGCCGTGGGTATCAAAGATAGTGAGAGTCTATACAACTGGATGACAATATTGTAACTAATATAACAGCCCATGAAACATTTCTTCCAAGCAGTTTTAAGAAGTGACAAGTACAATGACCGAGATTCACATTTTTCTGCTCTGAAAAAAAAAGACAAATGGTGCCATTTACATATGTTTTCTTCCTAAAGCCAATAACGATAATGTGCTTAATCAAAAATTAATAACAAAGTGCACTGCTTCAATTAATAATCCAACGCATCTAGGAAAGGAATCTCCATGTCTGTCCAAAAAAGTCACTAGCTCCTTTGACCAATATTTTCAACTCAGATGGACGACCATATTCCCCTCATAGACATGTATTTTTCACTATAACCTTCACTAAGAGAGTGATGATATCCTGGTGAACATATGATATGTAACTGTATATGCAGGAGAAGAAAAAGACTAAAGAACAGAAGAGAACGAATAAAGTGTACGAACGGTAGCAGACTAATTATTAATTTTCTGTACGGGCCTGTCGGTCCAGATTGTGCATGCACCAAAGGAACTCTATGTTCTGCACAACTTTAAAAAGGTAGCACGTGAAGGCACACCACTGCAGAGTATGGAGAATACAGAACTTGAGGAACGCCCCACTGTCATGACATACAGGAATAAAACGTTAAAACTTGTTTGCGAGAGAGCAACTGCATCATGTTGGTATTTTAGAAAAGATTCCCGAAGAGCAGACACACGTCTGCTAGCAATGCTGTGATTCATTTATAAGTTGGTAAGTTGTCCTTAATAAATATCATTTTGAAAGTCGACATGTAATCCAGCAGGCATGGAGACAAGTCTTGATAGAGCTACGTTTTGCAAGTCTTTGCATGTTTGATGCTCCTCTGGGCTAATTGTTGTGCGGCTAGATAACCTTTGCAGAAACAGGCCTGTAGTAAGATGCCGACGGCCTAATTGGACAACTTGTTCGTTTCTCACCAGTCCAAGTTCAGTTGTAGGTCACTCAAGTTTAGTGGTCTCAACCTATGCCAGTCCCTCTCCATCAACAAAAGAGACACTGACTGTGTGCTTTTACTTGTCAGCTTAGCATACGCTCAGGTAATTAGCGAGGCAGGGGAGAGGTCATCACTCAGTGTTTCAGCTGTTTTGTGAAATGACAGCAGATGTTATCTCTAAATGCAGAGTGCATAAAAAGCAGGACTCCAGTTGTTAAAGGCGGATGTCCTCTACAACAATCATCTCCATTGTGTTCTGCAGCTCTTTATTTGCAATGGAGGAAGAATATGTTTTCTTTAGGAAACTGACTCATTCATGTGCTGTAATTGTCATTTTTTTCTGTGAGTCACAATGGATGGGTTCTACCACAAATAATTTTGAATTAAAAAAAAATCAGCATAGTTTTTTGCTTAATTTGTAAAGTTTGTTTTGAAGTCTGAAATTCAAATTTTATTTAATGAGATTTACGTATTCTGATTAACCCAAACACCACCTTGAGTACTTGTGTCACAGTTTGAGAACTAAAAGATTTGAATATTATGATTTCAGTATTTTCTAAGCACTAAAGTCATTACTGACATTATTTTAATCTAGGATTCCACAAAGGATTTTAATTGCTATGCTTTCACAGTTGAAAAAAAAAAAAAAAACCTACAGATGACATCCAAATGTTTTGACAGCTATTGGATTCCTTTCATTTACAGGGATTTGGAAATCTAAATTATTTTTTTTAACTAAACCATGCCCAATGAAAATCCATTTTCTTGCCAGGATCTTATGAATCTGATTTTTCTGGATCACTTCTAGCTTTTACACAATCACACTTTGTTCATGATTAAGTGTTTTTAGTAAATCTAATCGCATCCATTGTTAGTCTACTGGGGGATTTTTCTGTAATGTCCTTAGTGTCAGACAGTACTTACAGTGCTGTCCACCTCCCTGTGGTCTTTTAAACTCTCATCCTCTGGTCAACACGTCTGGTGAAGGTGGTTCTCTCCACCTCCTGGCTTTGAAGCTCATAAATCTTCCTTTGAGGTTGTGTATTTATGTGTGTGTGCACATAAATGTATGTTTTTTTGCAACAAGGATATTGTGAGGCTTGTTAAAGAGGCCACAATTACTGGCTGAAGGGTGTATATCTGTCTGCTGTGGAGGAGAAGAGTAATAGACCTGTCAGTTTTACCCAAGAGTTCATGTCCAAATCACCAAACCCAGACTACTCTAGAACCCTACAGACCTCCGTGAAGATTCACATCAGTTAAAAAAAATGTCAGAGGGACGATTCATTTATGAACAAAATTGCAGCTCTTTAGAAAAAGGCGATTGTCTCACCTATATTTGCACAGGATAGTCAATGTCATATGTAAATGTCATAAATGTTTACTTGCGGTTTGACCTTTAGGTGCTGAAAGATGACTAGTTCATGATGACCTGTAGATCAGTGTACGGAATTATTATAAGATAATATAATATTTATTGTACATAAGCCAACAGCTATGTACAATTACTTGATTTTTAACATACTCACCGAGCCCAATAACTCTAGTGAGTTCAAAGTTATTTAGTGAGTCCAGAGTTTATTGCTTGATGCCCTTTTTCCATGGTGACTCATTGTCGTCGTCAAAGCAACACTTTCAGCAAAACCAATACTAAAAACAAAACAACAATCAAACACACTCACTAAAATGGTTTTCTGTTTATGGCAAGAATTGATGAACAGATAAAGAAACACAACTTTTGAAACAATGGTGTTTATGCTTGCTGGTTTAGTTTCTTACTCTTAAGCCTTTTAACATGTTACCATCTTACAACCCAAGTTTTCCAGATATTTTGGGGGGAACTGTATGTGATAACCCCCCACAGAGAAGAGCATAATTGTGAAGTGGAAGAGAATTGATACATGTACATGAACATGAACCAGTTTGAACATGAACATGAACCAGTTTGAACATGAACATGAACCAGTTTGATTGGTTCTTCTTCTGGTTCTTCTGGAACCAATCAAACTGGCTGGTACCAGTCAAGATGGCCAGTTGGCTGGCTGCAGCAAACCAACTGGCCATCTTGACTTTAGATATCCCAATCTCATAATAGACAAACACTTGGATAAGAATACTTGGACCATAATCAAAATGCCTCATGCATATTGAGAGCAGTTCTTTGGTTCTTTCTGTTCTTTCAGTTTTTAAAATCTGCAAAAGCTGTTGAGCACATTAAGATGGGGGTAGCATTCGTAAACTACAAGTGCTTTCTTAAAAACATGTCCTGGTGTACACGATCAACTCCTTTTTATAGCTCATTAAAAATGCAAGCAAACAGGAATAACAAAGAAGTGAATCTAACAGTATGGTAAGGCTATGTGGGTGGTGGGTACAGTCAGAGTTTCTCACTGTGACCATAACTCATTTTCAGGCACAGCTGAGAAGCCTGGAGTCATCCATACCAAATTCAGAAAAGCCTGCTGTTTTTTCCTTCTCTGCTGTGACCTGGTTTAGCCTTTGAGTATTTTCACGCTCCAATTACCTTATGTATAATACTGTTGTATAGTTTTTATTTTAACTAATCAATTAAAATGTTAATCTAGAAGTTTAAATGTTTCAACAACTCTTTTGGTACTAATCTTTAAGCATCTAAATATTGAACAAGGACCTTGATCTATTCCTGATGTAGATGCATTTCTACTGCAGGAACCTTTTCCAGGAACAAGAGTAGTTCTCTGGGGCAATTCTTCTCCTGTTCAAGATCACATTACCAGGGTAAAATCTACTATTTAGATTTGCATATTAAGCAGGGGAAAATCCCCCTGCTTAATATGCAACTCTTTTTGGATGAAACATGAAATAAATGTCAGGGTGCCATGGATTCCTTCCTTGTTGAAAATTCCCTACTTCCTGTTTCACTTATATTGCTTGAATTTAAGTTAAATTCATCAAATTAATTAACTGAACCATCAGCTTCAGAAACTGGCAAAGAAAAGAGAACAAATTATTTCCTGTAAATCCCCTAGAAAGTCATTTCTCCTTCCCTGGTGTGTCTAAGAGATTTTAAGTTTTTGAGAGGCAGATATGCTGCAGCTCTGTGTGTTGTGAATGCTTCTCTGAGATGCACTGAACAGACTCTAAGTACACAAAATTATCGGTGGATTATCACAAAATTACCCTGGGTTAGAAGAGACTTTGCAAGCCAATTTATGCTCAACATTAAGAACCATTGTGCATCCAGATGAAGCCTTCTTCTGCATTCCTTTCATGCGTATTCTTGTTGATCATCAGGGAGCTTACAGAAACGTATCCCAGCACGGTGCATAGGGCAGTGGCACTGGTAGTCGTGTGGGACAGTATAGCTCATGTGGGATCAGAAAAACAAGCAAAAAAAAAAAAAGGAATGAAAAACAGGCAGAAATTATCCATCCACCTTCTGTAATGTTTTTAATGCCTGCACAAAAGTTTGTTACAGTTACATCTTTCCTAAATGTTTCGGAGTGAGTTTTCATAACTTATAATGCATATAATGCATATTCGCTTTGACATCTGTCATCATTCCATCACTAAAAAATCCCGATCGGTGCCCCGTATGCAGAGAGTATAAGTCTTCAAAGCCACAGTTTAGGTTTCAAGGCCCGATGTTGGGACCTTTGCTGCATGTCTTCTCCTTCTTTGTCTGTGTCCTTTACAGTTACGGATCGGACAAAAACATGCAAAGTACAGGAATGTTGGTGAATGTTGGAATGATGGCTAAAGCATAGTAATAAAACAATTTAGCAGTTATTTCTTTTTCCAAACATCTATATGCCTTTCTAAAACATTTTCTGCTTCATCACAGAAGATTACTGGCAAAAGAGCCTCAATGCATGACACTTGTAGTATAATTAGTAATGCAGTTATTGACATTGCATGAAGGCCACCACTACTATAAGGTCAAAGCAATATATATTTTATGATGGACAGCAGAAAAGGATGCATAAGATAATTGAATACATATATTAAAATAATCATATTCAATCTTAACACATAATAAGTCAAGGCTTCACACGTAATTTACTCATTTAATTATTTGTGCACTCAATAAATCGAGTTATATTGTATTAACGAAATGTTTCTGTTACAACTTAATAAAAAAAAAACAAGATATAAATATTTAATTGAGAGTCAATGTATTTGTTAGATGGTGACTCTATTGTATTTGCATACCACTTTTGGGATTCTTCTTAACCCCTCGGTCTTAAACAATAAGTTTCCTTTTTATCTGTAATTCTTTGGCTCATGATTTTCCCTGATGGTCTAATGTTTTCAGTTTAGGTGACATGCAGTGTGCTTGTAATTCCCATTTTACACCAGAACTCGAGTTTTAAAAGGATGTATTTTTGAAGCCAAGGAAATGTCGGAGAGAGTCGCGCATAAAGAGAAGCTATGCTGGCTTTAAGGCTGTGGGATCAGCCGGGTGGCTGAATGACTGAGCAATTACGTATTTGTTGAAAGCTAATTTCATAGGTCCATAACAAACCGATATGAAGTGAACAGTCTGTGCATTTTTTTATTTTGTGTGTGTGTGTGTGTGTGTTTACTTAAACCAAAGTTTTGGATTCCCCACGAGAGCCATGCTCTCAGTTGACATCCACATTCTGTGTGATGATTTTTTTTTTTTCTTTTTGCACGGCGCAAAATAAACTTCCCTTTCAAACTTGTCTTTAGTTAAGGCTTCAGTTTTGACACAAATCCATGCTGGGCTGCTTTCCTGTGCTGACAGAATAAATTTATTTTTTCTCTCTCTCTCTCAGAGAGAAACCTCACATTATTCCTACCTTCAGAAACATGTATGTGTTTGGAAAAGGACTTAGTGTCAGTTAAAGCATGTTGTTTTGGCCCAGCAGGCAGGTAAAGAGCTCAAGCGAATGACCTACTGTCCGTTCAAATATTTCCACTTGGGAAATAAAAATAATAAAGAAAACATGAAGGATGGATGGTGGTGATTGGCATGATGTGAGGATCCTCTGTTTTCACAGCATGTTTAGCTTTTCTTCTGTCAGCTCCTCTGACAGCGGAGCATTTCGGTGAACCTGTGAAGGGGGCTCTCTGCCTTTCTGACTTGGCTGATGTCATGGAGCAGACAGAGGTCAGCTGTCAACTCAAGGTGTGGCGTAAAAAAGGGGATGGAGCATCTTATCTGTTAACCTGGGATCTGCTAAACTACATGTAAATTAATGGATGAGTTTAAAATATGAAATCTAAACTGTCATTAGTACTACGACAATATTAGATCGCTGTGATTACAATAACGTTATGAAACAACATCAGATGTGTGAAAACATTTCCATGTTTGTGGCTTATTCAAGTGGCTACATGTGAAGCAGATGTGATTGTGACTCACCCGTGGATTAATTAGGGGAAATACGTCGCTCCACGTTTTATTCAGGTTGGATGATCATAAATAATAAGTATGAGCTTCAAAAAAAAAAGTTTGAAAAAAACTTCATAATAACAGTGATTCCATGAAGGCAAAGTGCTTGTGCAGACTCTGTAAAAGGGTACAAATGAAAACCATAATGGTGTAACAACTCCGGAAAGGTTCAATTTGTTTTACAAGATGCGGTTTTAAAAATAAAAACAAGCCCGAAGCCACATAGTAACAGATTAAATCATAATGCACTTTTTTTTTTCTCTCTTTTTTGGCAAATTATACCTCATAACAAAAGACCACGTATCCCAGGCTGTGTAAACTCCTAGTTATTTTTTTCTTTTTAGTACAGCTGACAAAACTGTCTTTGTATGTGAAATGCTCAACTGGTTCAGTTCCTCCTGAGTTGCTGTCATAAGGCATCAAAAACCACAGCTCCAACCTGCCAAAGGTTCATCCCTCTCCACCTGTTGTGGCACTGGTTGCTATAAACATTCAAGTGATTTCAATTGAGTACGCAGTGTTGTAATGCTTCCCTTAAGATGTTATCTCCGTGCATCTGGCAGCGGGCCATTACCTTGGAGTGCACATGCACAAGTTGAAGCACATTCACACTTAGTCTCACACACATACAACAACACACGCACGCACACAGAGATATACACAAGGACGTATTCATAAGTTAGAAATAGGAAAATGCAAATGGAACTACAAAGCAGGGGAAGATATGGAAAATATGTAAGTCTGTGAGGTTTTTTTTTTGGTCCGAGCTAGACGAGTTCTTTTTCACCTTAGTGGACTGAATGCACAGCGACATTGCTGAGTGGTGAAGCAAAGGGGAAAAAATGCTTTGAGCCATTATAGAATGAAGATAATTTCATAAGCACTTAAAGGTGATGAAATACATGGGCATGGCAGAAGGGAGAGCATGTTTTACGTACTTGTGCACGTGGATTTTTGCACATTAACTAACAAGAGAGATACTTTGTCATAGCGTCTGTTGGTGCCAGCAGCAGATGCGGTCTTTGTGGATGCATCATACGTCTATAATAACAATATAGACTTTGCATTATAGCATAGTTCACATTTTTAGTCCTTCATTTATCTTTGAAGGAAGACAAATGAAGCCTTCGATGAACCCTTCACCTTCATCCAGCTTAGACTCGGCCGCTGACCTACAGAGAAGCTGATAATTGCTCCTCAGGCAACACCCAAGAACTGCATTAAAAGGTTTCATAAATGGTTGTTAATTGTCAGGCAGATGTTTGTGTAAAAGTCTGTAAATATTCATCTTGTGATGTTTCTGATGTTATGTCAGTAGGAAATGTGTTTACATAATGATTTACAGTTCACTTTTGTAACCATGGGTTAGCTTCCTCATACATTCTAATTTGAACTCAGAACTCCTTGGCGGTGGAGCAATGTTTTGACATTTTGTGCTAAATTGAATGATTAAGCAGTAGAGTGCATTTGAATAAATGTAACAAAGAATAAAGTAAAGTGACTACAAGAAGATGAATTTGCATTGATTTCAGATGTGGATATTGGTTAGATTCCTTCTCTCAAGGAATGCAATAGTAAAAGAATACAACAATTAAAACACCTAAAGAATATAGATAGAGTGAGACACAAACCCCCACCACACTAAATGCTGCATCACATAGTTTCACTGTGTCTTCAGTGTGTTCCAAGCATCACATTTTGCATATAGGTGGCAAGGTTTGAGACATTATCATTGACTTGTCTCGTGTGTTGCTTGGTTTAAGCAAACCCCAAAGCCTCAGAAAAGCTGTACTAATACTTAAACATTGATGGACTGTGCATTAAGGAGTGAATGTACGTGCACAAGGCATGATCACATAGATGTAAGTTTTAGTGTGGCAACATGTGAATGAGTTTAACTGGACATACTTATTTTGTTATTGTTTTGTTGCAAAGCACTACTCATGATTGTTCTTGGGAGTCTTAATGTTGTGACTCTACATCTGCTGTGGAGAAGATGATTATCTGGAACATTTCCTTGTTGACTGTCAAAATTCATAGAGAACATGAACTTGTTGTAAAGGTCAAACGACATGCCAGCTTGTTAAAGGAAGATCAAAGAATTATCATTAAACCCTCGCTTTTTAAAGTGCCCTCTGACCACCACTAGAAATGAACTCTGCAGAAGACATTAGGCAATGAGGATGTTTTTCTTTCCTGTGGTGTGGGTGGTAATGATTCAATTTACATGATAAATATGGACTACTTGCTTCCTGATTAGTGGCCAAACTACTTAGAGGAGCGCAGAGGCAGGGCAAGGAGGTGAAAGAAAATATGGAAATGGCCTCCATGTTATGTTGGGAGTAATCAAGAAAAGGAAGAGCCAAGCTTGTTGATCACAAATAAGAGAAGACAATGGAAGCTTTTATATTATTTTATTTTATTTCCCACTTTAACAGCCTCTGGAGGAAGTTTGACTTGCAGTCAGGGGGCTTATTTGAATCCGATCTGCTGTTGATTGAAATAAATTGGTTCATCACAACTGCTCATAACACAATCCTGGGCACAGATGGGCAAGTCATCTGAGAGGACACTCACTATAATCCAGTCTTCTCATGTGCTGTGGCATTCAGGGCAGGTGAAAAGAAAAAAAAAGAAGAAAAAAAAAAGCAGACCTTAGATGCCAGTGACCTTTTGCACACACAAATCTTCAACCAGGAGGTGCCTGATGGCTCTGGGAAATCTGATTTCATGCTGGGCAACAAAAAAAGAGATCAAAACCAACATGGAAGTGTGGAGGAGAATGTTTTCTTAGTCTTACTTCTCATCCAGAGTTTGGAGTGGCAGGGGGCTAGAGTCAGAGGTCAGCTTGTCACACGTAGTTATATAAGCGTGACTTTGACCCCCGCTCACTTTGGAGAGTAGAATTTCAGTGAGCTTAAGACAAAAAAATGCTTTGCTGAATGTTTTGTTGCAAAGTTCAGATAAGCTAAAATTAAATCAAGACCAAAGATTCATGATTTAATGAAATCATGAATCAGAGATTACTGAAAAACAGTAATCTCTGTTTTCCAGTTTCTTGTTGTCTTTCATGCAGCTTCAAACTTGCAGAAAGATGAGGCATAAAATGAATCCCATTTAATCCCATTCACACAGTACTTTGCCAAAAAACTAAAATTATAATATTGAAGAGTGCTCACTTGCTGGTCTCAACCTTTCAACATTTGTTTATTCTCTAATTACAGATCTTATGACTCACATAATTTCGTATTCAGCGAGTGTTTAAAGCAGTGTTGCAATTCGTTCAAACAAATTTAGCATGAACTCCAGTCAGCAGTTATGCATCACTTAGCTGGCATTCAGTTTGAGTGAGTGGAAGAGGAGACACAAAGGGGACTATTGTTTGAGAATGGCCTTGGATACAAACTTATGGTTGCTATTTCTATCAACAACTACTCACAACACATCTGCTGAATTTTTGTTGCTTGAGCGGCTGTACACAAAGATAGTCAGTGTTCTGTGATGGCTGACAAAATCTGTGGAGCACAAATGATTTATTCAATCTTTGATATCGGAGAGGGCCACCATGGTGCAATAAACAGGAGAGTTAATAAGCTTCTGTTGTCAAAACTGTGTAGTGTGGTGACATATTTCCAGTGAATGAGCATGTTTGCAGGTTGATGGATGTCGATTGCTGGAAAATGAAGGTACACAAAAAATACTAGTTGAGTATCCATGCTACACTCACACAGTAACTGTTTCCCAATTTCAAAAGATGCTTCAAAAACATCTGAAATGTCAGTTATTCAGATTAAATTTAGTGTAAATATTAAAAAGGTAACTGAAATCTGTACCAGCGTAAATATTAAAGAGATACCCACATTTTCAGGAAATAGGTAATAAAAGGCCAACAAAATCTGTCACACTTAGGTGTACTTTACATTTTGTCAAAACATTTCTGATGTGTGCAAATAAAAGTTTGTGTTTGGAGTTATTTAATTTAAATAAGTATTTTAAACAACTTTTTTTAAAGGAATCATTACAATTCCAAAAGTTTTGATTACAATTTTATTTTACTTAACTGAGGTTAGTTTTTTTCATTGAATAATTGGGAAACAAATTTAACTGCATACTCTGCGAACCAGACCTTAAACTTAAAGTCTGGGTTGAGTTTTTTCCCTTTCATTAATGACATGTACATTATATCTATCATGGTAATTCAGGGTGAGTTATTTTTAATTCTAAATGAATATCCTTGTCAGACTTTTATTTAAGTGCTATTCTCTTTCAAGACATGTTTACCTAAAGCTAGAATAAATGCAATGTACATTATGCAGCAAAGGAATATCCATTATGGAGATGATCGGTTTTGGACGGGCGATGTGCCTCGTACACAGGGAAGAAGCTTTTTAGTTATCTAGCTTTGCTAGCAAAGTCGTTAGCTAGCAGCTAGCTAATAGCACAACAACAACAGCCTAATGTCTGTATGATAAAAACACTGAACAGATAGATAACAGTTTTTCCTCACCTGGCTGTCTCCTCCTGCTCAGTAGTTTTTCAGAGAAAGGCAGAGGCTTGTCAGTATCTGTTGTATTTCATTACCTCTCTGCTTAAGCCGCTTCTCCGTGCTGAAGCAGAAACGATACAAAGTTCAACGTGGTTTTCCGTCATCTGACAAGTAGCAAGTCTACTCCACTTTATTCACCAAAAACGTGGTTTTTTTGTATTCACCAAAAACTGTTCTGTAATCTGTAACGTTCGCTACGTTGAGCTCCAGTTAGCCGCCTTACCTCACTGTGCAAGAGGCAACTGCGTCATGCGTCACGGGCAAAAGGTCAAAGGTAACAAGGTTACCGGCTTATTATGTTGTACAAAAAAGAAACAAGAAAGCAAATAATTTTAGTACATGTTTTTTATGTGTCAGAAGAAGGCTTGGGAAATAATAATACCAAAAAATAAATAAAAATTGACCAAAAGGGCACTTTGGGGCAAGGAGCAAAAAGGGCAGGTGCTCAAGCATCCCCTGTTCCCCCACTGCACGTGCCTGCATTGTGAGTATCAGGGGTGTTGTGGCAGAGACAGAGAGAGAGAAAAAAACACACTTTTGTGAATCAAAATTCATAATTGTCATAACATTGTTTATTCTTTGTAAATTTAGATTTCAACTTAATAATTCTCAACCCTTTATGGTGTCTCTGAAGCACTTTATTGTGAGCCAACAGCCTAAATAGCTATACGTTTTTACAACAACAGTAATTTTATCTGCAACACCTTCCTGCAGGGTGAGATATGCAGTTGTATGCAGTTTATCTAGCGAAGCATCAGTAAATCTTTGATCAATCTCATGGTCTCTTGAAGAAATCTGTGGACATGCTTTCCTGATTTACTTAAGCCTTGGTCAACATAATCGCACCTCCGGAACCTGGTTGGGTACTTGTGAAAATGACGGCTCATTGTCAAGCCTGGTTTTATCTCATTGTATCTTTTGTAGGATTACAAAAGTAATCCTACATTTGTGAAACAGCCCTGGGGATTTTTAAACATCATAACAACAAAGATTAAAATGTGTCAGACAACTGGAGCTGTTACTCAAAATAGCCACAAAATTTAATTAAAAACATGAATAAAAAAATACAAACACAGTGAGCTCAAGTTTAGAATATGTCTCATTCATAACCTCATCCATGAGTATGAATGGTGTGTTTTGATAGGGCAGACTCCACTTCAGATGCAAACTCAATTTTGCTCTTAAAGAAAAAAGCTTTGTTGAATTTCCTTCTATTGCTTCTGGAGAAGAAACCTGATTGCCTCTTGCACAACACGACTTGACCGACTTGACCTCAAGTTCACTTATAACTTGAGTTGTCGGACAACTGAGGGAACGTGATTGACCCAGAAATAAATGAATGGCTGCTGCTGTAAGCTTGTAATGAGTTTTTATAAGATAAGAATGTTCCTCAACAACAGAGACAACTAGAGGCAGTCAAGCAAAGAAGTGCATAAAAGGATTATTGTTGGTTTATTGAAATTGTCAGAGAGTGTTTCCTTTCCAGTAGGAGAACGCTGTCACTTTTGAACATGTATTTCTGTATTTGTCAGGGACAATGTCCATTAATTATCATTGCTGTGAGTGCTTCAGCATTAGTCAGTTATCCATTGTTCATTTGTTGTCCTTGGACAAATGGAAAATTTGTCTCACAATCACATAGAAATTGTTGCAAAACGAAGACAGTGGACATGTAGCACAAACATTTAACCCCCTGTTGTCCACAATTTAAGTAGTTTATGTTACAGTTATGAACATCCCTATGCTTTTCTCGGTCTTGTAGTTGCTTGGAAATGATCCTGCTTGTAATATCCACTTAAAGTCTATATTATATCCAGGTGACATAAACATGGCTGATTTGAGTTTTTTTTTTGAATTGGTATAAATCAGCAAATATATTCGCAGCTGTCTGATTAGCTATCAGTCTTCTAAGAAAGATTGCCTAATTTGCTGAAAACTCACTACATGTTTTCTACAAAGAATGGAAGTATTGCTAATTACACTTTCAAAGAACCTGACATCCAAAAATGTAAATAATTTATTTAATACTGAACAAAACCTCACAGAAACAACAATGCATATTGATTCAGCCACCATGACTCTATAAGCAATTTTAGCGTAGAAGCAATTTTGCTATATTGTATATGTATATATTTTTATGTAAATATATTTATTTTAAAATACATATATTTGATCTATATTGACGCACGTAAATAAAGTATGCATTCATGTGCCAATACGGATCCGCTGAGCAATGCCTTTGTCAGACTTAGTTCTAATGCAACCCTGAGGATTCCAAGATAATAGCGCTAGGTGTGTTTTCTAAAGAGACAGTACGCCAGCATAAAAAGACCTTAAGGTTTTTAATGGGTGCTATTTTTAAAAGCAACATTAAGTTTAGTTAATGAGAACAAAGATCTGCTGACTGTACTGACTCAATCAGGACATAAATTATTCTTCTCTTAATAAGATTACAACCTCACAGTGCGTTTGGAGACCACCCACATCCAACAAGCTGCACCATTGTAGATTTCCATCTCTTAAGGTCTTTGGTTTCTCAATTGACTTTGGACGGGACACCTTGCTGCAAATTCTTTGTTTTATTGAGAGAATAAATCTATTATCTCCACAAGAGAGAAAGAAAAACGAGCAGTTTTCTTTCATTCTTTTCTTGTGTGTAAAAAAAAAAAAGGTTACCATAAATAAACAAATGATATCTTCCCCATCATTGTTAATTTTTTTCTTCTCCTCTGTTCCTCCCCTTCCTTTTGTCCCCAGGTGAAAGGAAATTGTTGGCACACGAATGTGGATTGTTCAGTTAGCCACGATGTACTAACCTCGCTGACAGTAATCCTCACTGAACTGTGTGTGTGTGTGTGTCTGTGCGTGTATGTGCGAGTGTAGGTGAGAGACGTTTGCGGTGCAAGTGTTTGTTTTTATGAGCTTAGCTCAGGCACACGTGTGCTGACAGCAACCTGCTGGGTGAGCTTAGTGCTCACTGAGAGTTAAGCGAATGACATTGTGACACATATCACCAGAAAACATCCTCTTCATTCAGCATTCATTTTGTAACTATTTACTGGCACACACTCAGGAAGTGGAACATACCACAGAGATTTGTTTCTCTTTCACTGCAAGGAAATTTATACCTTGCTGAAGAAACAAAATAAGCATTTTTTTTTTTTACTCTATCTTTGGTTAGAATTTCATGCTGCAAGTTAAATATAAATTACAAATGCATGTGCAAGACTTGAATTTAATGCAAGTGCTGCACCCTACGTCGTGAATGTGGGCTATGCGGCACATTTCATTTCCTAAATACATCGATCATAAATGCTTTCATACCTGAGTTGCGTAATAATCAAGCTAGTTCGGTCTTTCATTGCAGAGGCGGAATGAGCATAGACTTCACTTGGACATCAGTGAGATAGTCATTTAAGTGTGCTTATCCAAGCACTTAACTCGTTTGTGCGTTGTTTTTAAATAACATTTCAAGCAATTTAAATAAGTGAAACCACATGAGTTTAAGATTGATCAGCAAACTAAAACGTATGTTTTAGGTTTTAGTTTGCTGGTCTAAAACGAAGATTAGCAAACTAATCTGATCTGAATTTAACGCTGGGTGAGGCCTGTGCAGTTTCTCCGGTAGTTAGTGCTGTTGCTTCACTGGTAGAAAGTTGCCAGTTCATGATGCGTGTGCTTGTGTGTGTTTCGTTATGGGGTGATCTCTCACACACAGCGCCATTCCTACTAACCACCACTGTCAGCAGGCAGTGCTTCATATTTTATTTGACTTTTGTCTCTTGTACCAATAAGAACATTGCTGTTCAAAGCAATTTACAGCTTATGCAAGTCCAATCTAAACGCACTTGTTACCATGTAGGAATTTAAAAAAGGAGAAAAAGAGAAAAGCACTGAAGATGTGACTGTTCGAACAGTAGCAGGATTACGACAGCAGTTGTTTCTCCAGCTAAAGCCCCAAATCTGAATTCTGGACGTAGATCAGAAAGCAAAGACAGACATGAATGAAAATACAAACAAACTGGTGCCTTCATGTAGGGCCAATTTAGATGCACCCAGCTCCCACACACCAGTAAAGGTTTCCACTTGCTCATCTGAAGAACCCAATCCACCCTGAATTACAGGGAGATTAGGGCCGGATTACACTGGCTCTGAGAATCTCAGCCAGAGAGCAGCTATTATATCCATCAGAGGAGACAGTGGGCCGCACCTGTCGCCCTACAGCCTTGTGAAAGGGGACAGTTCTGACCCACTGTAGAACATTTAGGGGGCTCTGAAGAAGGAAATTACACTTTAGAATTTATACAATAAAGGTATACATTGTTCTAGCTTTAACTATATCCACCAGTGGAGCAATTTCCTTTTAATGCATGTTAAGTGAAACATGTTTTGAATTTTACAACATTACTTCATACCCTGGCAAGAGATGTCTCCTAGAGAATGTGAGCATGTGTATGGCCTAAGAGGTTCTTTATTGTCCCTGCAAGCTCTTTACAACCAGCTGCGCAGGCAGTAACTCACTTGAATGTAATTATCCTGAAAAACTGGGCCATAAAAAAGGCAATTTCAAGAAAATGGTGTCAAGAAAAGTTAATAAAAATAGAAGTTATTTACATGGATAGCCCTACAAATGACTGCTAATACCTTGGTAATGAAAGGGAGGAGGGAGTGGACACTTAAAGTTAAATGGCTTTCTCAACAGTGCTGCAGACTTGTGATTTCAACACATGAGCAAAAGCACCTTTTGAGGAATAGGGGTAGACCTCAGTGGGATCTACTCATCATTGTGCTTCTCTAAGTTAAATAAGACGCAACATCCTAAATAGACATTTTATGTTGTGATTTTCTCTGGAAGAAAAAAAAAAAAAAAAATCTGTTGCTTGAGTGGCTGCACCAAACCTCACACTTACCATCTGTGGAGATTTTCCTTGTCGCTATTTATTGTTGGTCAGTGTGTGACTTCATTAAACCTCAAAAAGTACATTGACATGTAACTTTTTATCTATTTGTGTTGGTAAAAAGAAAAGTTTACGTGGACAGCTTTTCTCCACTCACTCTTCAACCCTATTTTCACATTATTTAAACAGAAGGCATTGTTGTTTTGTTAACCGATTTTCTAAAATTTGAGCAGAGGGGGAGGTGTTTGACATACTTTTGCTTTTCCCTCTCACTGGCTGCAATTAGAAGTATGAGTGTCCTAAGCCAGTTCTAGAAATCGGAACAGGAATAATTTGTATTTCTCAGTGAATCTCATCTCCTAATATTAACTGCTGCTTCACTCTCTGTGGTTATATCAGCTGCATCCCCACTGAGATCTGCAGCAGTTTTACATGGCCAGTTTTTAACAACCATGATCTTGTAAAACCGTATTACAGTTCATGCAGTTTGATTTAGTTATTGAATCTAGGTTTTCCGCTTTAATTACAACATTTTGACCCTTTATAATGACATTGACAGTGCAGAAACTTTCTGTCGGACTGTGTTACATGACCTGCAGTGTCAGCTATATTCAAGTATATAAAAACAGCTCCCAGAGAGGCAGAGGGAGTTACGCTCAGCAAGGTTTAAATCTTAGTCATTAAACTTCAAGCAAAGAGTTAAGTATAAGAAGCAGGAGAACAACTATTTCTGTACATTTCCATCTTTATGCAATGAACCTGAACCATTCCATAAAAAGGACCATGCATGCTTATGTTAGTCAAACATATTGTTGGAATAATCTATTGCATATAAAAAGAAATTCAGGCGACAAAACAACAAATTAAGGAAAATGGGAGCATGCATATTCAAATACAAAGTAAAAAAACATAAAAAACAAATAAGAATAATTGGCCTTAATACAGCAAGGCCAAATTTACAACATACAAAAAAATATAAACAAAAAATATAAACATTGTTTATAGCTATAAAACAGACATTTAAAAGCATATTCAGATCAAAAGAATGTGAAGGTGAGCATGGTAATTTAAAGAAAACTAAAAATTACAAGATGTACATGTATACATGTTGTGTATAAATGACTAGCCATCTGAATGCCCTAAGAACAAATGCTTTGTGGTACGCGCCCCACCACCCGAACAGGAATTACCTAAATTTTTTCCTCATTCAATAGTAGAAAATTAATCCTCGCAAAGACCACAGATTTAACGTGGGATTAAAATAAGGAAACATAAAGTACAATGAATTAAATATAACAATACGGAGTCCTAGAACTATGAGTCATCCCATAAACTGCTGTTGGAATACGTTTCTGCTTAAAATGTGTCACAACTGTGGATTAAATGTTATTTCTGAAAGTACTACAATAATCAGATTCTCTTCACTTAATAATATGCACATTCTTGTTAAAACATTTTCTTTTTTGGGTTAATGGTTACTAACATTATTTTAAAAAAATATTGCACAAGGAATTGAGTATTGAGTTTTTGTGACACAAGCTGAACTTATTGTATAATTTTTTTATTTATTTGATTGGTCACTAACACAGTCTGTCTGGTGAGCTAGTAAGGATTCGCTCTGAGGTGCACAACGTTATGTTTTTAAAATGTGTGGCTTGCAGTTTCTGTTTTGTTTTGTTTTGGTTTGGTTTTTTTTTTTCAAAAGAACATCCAATACTTTACACTGCAAAAATAATACTCAATAGAGAAGACTGGGTCATTGGTCTAGGAAAAAATTGTTAAAAAAATGAAAGGTGATAAATTATCTTCACAAAGTTTTTTTTTTTTTTTATGTGTTAGAAAGTTGTTGGGCTTGTTTACATGGGCTAACCACATTTCTATGCATTTATTTTGGTAAAATAAAGAGAAAAAAGATTAGCCTATTTGAGACAGCCATGAAATGTTGTTGTCCAGTATTTGTATGGTGGAACATTGTTTGACATTGAATGCTATTTTTTGCACACGTTATTTGATGTTTTCTTAGAATGAGATAAAATGAATTAAGGAATCATTTATGAGACAATAGTGCTATTAAGGGGTGAAAAGGAACAATCATTCAACACTCCTCTCTGCCTACTTTCCTGTACAGGTTGACCACACCTAACTCTATAAAAGAAACTGAGCTTTACAAAGAAGTATTTGTAAGGACAATGACAACCATTTAGGCATGCCAGAGTAGATTGTGCAAGCGTGTAATGATTTAACATCATTGCACCGCGGTTCAGCGAAACCGGCCATTTGTCAATCAGAGTAAATCTGTGCTTTACTTTACTGTTTTGATAAGAAGGAATAAAAAGACCTGACATGGGTATTTCGTTTTAAAGCTTATAAAATTGACGAATTACAAGGTATATGTTACCTGAAATAAAGCAATTACCCCAACTCAAACGAGGGCTATAACAGAAGTGCATCTGTTTTATGTGCACACTGCTCGGAATCAGTGCTTTGAACTGTCTGCATCTGGTGACCTGACTGCAGAATGACAAAAACGTATTCTTCGTCAGAATGTAACCAGTTCTGCTGTTTGAACGTTTAAGCTATTGGGCCATAAATAAGATGAGACAAATTGACTTGCTTGTCAGGAGTCAAACAGGACAGGTAACAGTACATAAGAAAAACAACTTGTCGTTGCTAAGCGACGGGCAAACAAACAGTAAACAGTGAAGAAAAAGGAAAAAAGTTGTTGGGTGTAAATCACCCTGAAGGGACAAGGCCCAGTCTCTGCTGCGGTGAGCCAGTTTCACAAGAGAAGCCCAGCCAAGTATCATGCAGGATGAAAGACCAGCAACTAATCGTTTACCTTTTGTTCTCTTTTGCTCTCTCCTCTCCTGTCTCTGTGTTGTTATCCACTAATCTGTCTTTTTCTCCTCTAAATCTGCGCAGCGAAAGGAAACTGCTTCTGAGATGCTAGTTTTGTTAGCGCAATTACTTACAGCACTTGCTTCCATTCTCTTTAAAGGGTGTAAACTTTCAGATTTCAACAACTGCTGAAACTTCTCTGGGGCCAGAGATGACTGAATTAACTTTGCTTTCAAGTGTCATCGCCCAAACGCAGTGTGCAAATCCCATTACTTTTGCATGAATGACGCTAACAAACACAGTTTACACTTTCAAGCGAAATACTCTTTCAGGGTCAGCCATGCAGTCAAATGCACAAGCTTGTGGTTGATGCGTAAGCTTCACTTTGCACCTGAACTTAATTATGTAAGCTGTTTGCATCGCGACAGATGAGTTAAAATGGTAAAATGAAGGGAATGCGAGATGCAGGTATCTGCTCTTAAGTGTGGACACTTAGTATCAGTGCTGAGGTGATACTTGCTTTTTGGTTTCGATGCTGTTCCTCTTGACTGGGTTGACCGGGGACATTCCTCAGATAAGTGAAGCGCACTTAAACATAGCCACTCACACCCTTGTCACTTATTTAATTCATAACTACAAGAACAGGGGTATTTCATCATGTGTTTCTCCTCTTTGAGTATTTACCCGGGGAATATGAGTGAAAAGACATGGTGGGGTGCAGTGGTGCAATGCATTCTGGGTTTTTTTCAGAGTCACTGGGACACCAAAGTGGGAAAGGCACACACAGTTCCCCCCACCCCACACACACACACACCTGTTGCAACACTTGATGCATGTCTTATAACCTGTGCTGCTTTTCCTTAGGAAGCCTGTTTTGTGGCGAGTCAAATAAAGAAAGTTTGCATTAATAGATGCATTTGGTTATTTTAGTGGATTTGTTTTGACAAGAGGAAAAACCTCGAGCCAACCTTCGATGTTTTTGCTGTTAGACATGTATTCGTAGCATTCCGGGAAAGATAAAAGCTTTGGGGGAAGTGTCACATTACTAAAGAAGCGTCTAAAAATATTCAAACAAAGAACTTGTTCTATTTATAGGCAGAAGAGCTTTTATCAGAAAATTGCTTGCAGGAAGTTTTACATGCTGTTTTCATAAATATCTAATTTAAAAGTCCGAAGGGTTAGCTAGTTTAACTCACTGTAAAATTAAAGAACACCGTCTTTCAATTATGTAGCTTATGCATCAGGATCTCATAAAACAATGTGCATCTTTACCAGGTTTGCAAATTATTTAAATCTAATCTCAAGTATACAAAAACAAACAAAAAAAAATATCTGCATTTCTTATTCACCCTAAACTATATTAGATCATTTTAAAACCAGGTAAAGGCCATATTATTTTTTTTATTATGTTCTGAAGTGTAAAACCCCAGAACAGAAAATTGTAAGTTATTTTCGCGCTGACTGTACATCGCCTTTTTTAAGATGCCAAATGTTTAACGTCAATATCATTTTTAAAGTTCATTCACATAAAGGGAAGCCTCCTGGCTGCTTTTCTTGGTCACCTTATAGCTTCTAGCCCCATGTGGGCTGGATGTTGTCAGCCCAGCTGCTGGTAATATCACTCGGCACCAGCAATGCGGTACCGTGCTGTGGAGTGAGCTAATGGGCTCTGGGTTACTTCATCACACTTCTAAGTGTTGCTTCATTTAAGTGAAGCCGCAATGACTGCAAAGGCACTAATAAAGCCGTTCAGAGAGAGAGAGAGAGTGTGTCCCTGGAGAGTCTGTGGCTCTACTTGTGAATTGTTGACAAGTCTTTCCTAGAGGCCCAGGTGTATCCTTCAAATGAGCTTTCACTCCTCTGCGTTGCCCGTAGAGATGCTCTGTGAGGGCTGTTAAAATAAGTCGTGCAGATGTAATAACTCAACTCAGCACTGCAAGTTAAATGCCAGATTTTTTTTTTCATCCTCTTGACTTTTTGTTCATTTTTGCTGAATTAAGCAAATAAGTTTTTTTTTGTTTTTTTTTTTCCTCATTACCAGCAATTTAATCAGTCTTCATGAGAATTAAATGTGAAAACACACGGGCTCTACATTAAAATGTCTTAGGTTGTTTAATGTAAATGTGAAACACATACTGTAAAGGTGAGCATTCAAAGAATGTATAGTTGTGCCAAAAAAAAAGGACTGTTAATGCTTATAGTTTTGGCTCTGCTGTCTCCCTCCTACACTTTTTACACTATGTGTATGTCATGGGAAGATCCAAACCACAAAAATGAAACACTTATTTAGTATTTATGAGAATTGACACACTTGTCCCTGCTGACTTTTATTTTTTTTCTACCTGAAATTCAAGTGTGTCAAGAAAAACAGTACAAAATGTTATGCATTAAACTCCATTTCACTGTAGCCTGGAAACTTGATGTTTTTTCCCTAGAGATATTCACTGTCTATAAAATAAATGGCAATTAGGCAACTAGCTGATAAATCACAGTCTTTGAATGTATGCATAACTTCACATTTAAGAAGTGCTTTCAACAAGTACAGTAGAGCCAGGTGTGAACAGAAGTGTATAAATCACCCTACCTGCAGAAAATGATGTAGGCTGAGAAATGCTATGCTTTACCATCGCAACGCAGATAAAACGTCTGGGTGTAATAACTTTCAACTGTCATATATATTATATTAGCTCACCTTACCAGAATTCATTACTGCTATTAATTCATCAAGCGTTAAAAACGATGATCAAAGAGGAATGAGGAAGTAATGCGCTTTTGATTTCTGTTGATTGTGTTATGGCAATTTCCCGTGAAGAGTAAACGTGTTTTCCGAGCGCATGGTCAAACAGATGAGATCACAGTGTTGGCATTGATTCTCAGGACTGGACCTGTTCTGCTCCCATCTTGCCAGGTGAATTGAAGGTTGCTTTTATTTTACAGGAGGGAGATGCTGTTCTTTTCCATTGCTCAGTGTTGTTTTACCCTGCTACTGTCATGCCAACTTTCACACATTCAGTTCCTTGCCTATCAATACATGTCCGTCGCTGTTAGTTATACGTGGTATATACTGACGAATGGGGAGAACATAGAGAAGAATGTTGAGCTGTTGCTAAGGAATGATGCTCAGCACACATAACATAAGAAAGAAAAAAAAAAAGAATTTAAATCTGTTTCCACCCGGATTGTGCATGTCGAGAGGAGTCAGAAGTATGGAATTGGAATATATTGTATTCAAGGGAAGACATCAAATGCCTGAAAAAACAACACTGGATAATGTTTGCCCTGCCAAGATGATCTTTCTAACAGTGTTTGTCTTTTACATGATATTCCATATGAAACACTGAAGTCTTTGGTTGTAATATGAAAAATAAATGGACACATGTTTGATATACTTTTGAAAGTTACTGCAGCTTCTCTGAAACTTATGTAGTACATGTTTTTAATTTCCTAGTATGTAGAGGTCCATGTGTGCAGTTGGAGTTATTACATTTTTGACCTGTTCTTAAGTGCACAACCACAAAAGTTAGGTGCACTCAAAGTTTACACCCAAATTACATTTACCATTGCAAGTTTACTGGTTCACTTTTTATATCACTGTCCATAAAGGCAACATTGACTTAATGATTAACAATCTAGTAAACACAGTTTTTTTTTTTATTTGAATTGAGCAAAACCAAAGAAAATGTTTAAAGTTCTTCACAGAACTGACATTTAAACTTTAAAACATCTGAAGATAAAATAAATGAATGAAATGATGAAATATATAAAAAAAAATCTAAATAAAATATGGACATATTTTAACATTGCTACACGCTTTGCATGGGAGGTTTATTCAATAATCTTTATTTATATTTAAGTTCCATTGAGATAAAATCTGACTTCAAATGAATGGATCGAACTGATCAGATTAGATCATTAATAGCAAGAATAGATTCATCAGGCACACTAAGAAAGGGAACAGAGTATTTATTTATTTTTATTTTTTTTTTTTTTGTTAGCTAAAATCAGGCTTATATCACCCTAATGTAATGGTTGAAGTAGCTCAATAAAACAACATCTGGACAACTTCAGATGCTAAAATCGTTAACATTGATGGAGCCGTGTATGAGAATTCCTTTTGCCAAGCTCCGTATGAACTGAAGTGACAATGCAGGAATGCAGGCTTTGAATAGTCAGTCTACGTAACATTTAAGATGTAATATCTGAGGGCGCCAGCACAAGGATTGTTGTTTATATAGTGATGGGCAGCTGACCACAGTGTAAAGGATACAGTGATGACTGAGATGTTTACAGCCAGTTATAAATTGTGTGGCTCCGTGGTTAATAGCATTTCTGCAGAGAGATAGCAGTCAATCATATAAACGATGTCCTTGAAGTCAGTTGGCAGTTAACAGTTCCCTTGACTGAATGAAGTCAAACACAAACTGAAGACGTCGGATGACGTGACGACACCTTTGCACTCCAGAATAAAATTAGATAATCCGCAAAAAAGATATAATCGGGTATTTTAAATATTTTGTACAAGATTATCTATGTAGATTGTAAAAAAAAAAAAAGGGGGTCCTGACACTCCCTCCTATGACAGCATTGGTGAGAATTTGTCATCTTTTCCACACTATAAGTTGCCCCAGAGTAAGCTACATCGGTCAAAAATTGTGTCATGGACTACATTTTGCATTTATCTAGAAATTGTCAAATGTGAGGGGGACTTTGTCCATGCTGAAGAGAGGATCAGGTGACAAATTGTGTTTAGTTAGCTGCTTTTCAACAAACTCCAAAATACTGTCTGCCTAGATTTGGAAGTCTCCTGGCAGCTTCTGATACACCAAGGTCTGTGCTCTGATAACAAGACAAGTGTGTTGCATTAA
The DNA here is from genome assembly GCF_000485575.1 of Poecilia formosa. Taxonomy (NCBI): domain Eukaryota; kingdom Metazoa; phylum Chordata; class Actinopteri; order Cyprinodontiformes; family Poeciliidae; genus Poecilia; species Poecilia formosa. Next base: position 104,497 of record NW_006800080.1, read on the forward strand.
GTGCTAACACTAAGAAGCCCCGCCTGCAAAGTCATTTATATTTATCGCCTTGGCAACTACCAGGGTGTGGAGACATAATTGGATCGTTAATTAGCCTTTCCCGGTAATACATTGTGGACTCACTTCTCAATCTCTGACCATCTTGCTATCAGCTATGATTAGCTTTTTCAAATGGTAATGTTTATTCTGTGCTTCAGTATCAGTCAGTATGAATTACCATTTAATGCATTAATCAAGAAAGCTTCATGATGAGAAAAAAAAAAAAAAAAAAAAAAAAAAACATGTCACACCTAACTATAAATAACTATAAAAAAAGGGGAACTGGAAAAAAATTTAAAAAAAAAACAACAAGCAACAAGTAGATCAGAAGAAATACTGAAACTAATACAACACGCAAGCATAAAGTCAATAAAATGTATGGCAAAGTAACAACGATGCGAGTGTACTTTGGTTTTAAAAAAAACGGACAACTGACGACAAAGTCTTGCTCATTTATACAGCAGCTTTCCTTCATGTTTTTCCTCCAAATCTTCAGTTAAACGAGATATTTACAGTCTCCACTTGGAGGCAAAGGGTTCACACCGGAGGGGGAAAAAAAGGACGTATTCATAACAGTTTGAAAACAGAGCTCTACCTCCGGGCTTTAGCCGCTGATAGACTTACACCCATTGACTGATAAGGAGGAGGGCATCTTTCAGCATGCATTCTCCTGGAAGGCTTTTCTTAAAAGAACGTACAATTCACCATTCAGGGGAAAATTGAGTGTTACACACATCCATCTGCCTCTGGAACGGCACGCAGGTTTGCGGTAGTTTAAATAAAAGATAGCCTGTCAGCCTTGTGTGGAGGAGATGACATGCTGTCAGCAAATCAGGGGCAAATTCTGCGTCCATCAGGCAATAAAACGCAAGAAGGTTGAAAAAAACAACCGGAACCAAAACATATATGTGTGCAGAGGTTTAAAAAAAGAAAAAGAAAACAAGGAAAACTGAAGCAAAGAAAGAAAGCTGGCAGACTCCCCAGAGTTAACTGGCACACTTCCATTTTGAGTGATGCAATAGAAGGATGAGTAGTTGCTGAAGCCGGGGATATGCTTTTGAGGGGGGGTTTGTGGAAGGGGCAAGAGGTGTTCGTTGCAGGTAACATGGCAGGATCATTTTCCTTTCTCCCACTGTAAAGTTACAGAACAATCTATTAGAGGCCAGTTAGAAAAGGTCACTCTTTCACTCTGTTTCCTTGTTCCTCGTTATTTACCTGTTGGTCAGTGTGCAGAGACACAGAGAATTAAGTTCAGAAAAAGCTCAGTTGTTCCACTCGATCTGACAAGAAAAACAAAACTGATTTTCTTTCCCAAATTTCCGTTGAACAAACGGATCTTGACTCGTATTTGGCACTGCTATACCCTCTGTCACCACACAGGGGCATTGGATTGTTTGGTTTGAATTTGTGAGTGTCTCAGAAGAAAAGAAGACAAACGTCACTGATTTCTCTATAAAACGGTCGGCTGAACACACAGTTAATCAGTCAATGTGCAATCTAATCAATAAATCAATCCTCACATTGCAAATTACACCTCTTTTTGAGGCGCATGCAAGCCTGAAACATCTAAAAGTCAAAAATCTAGCGAAGGAACATACAGACCTGGCGAAAATTATACCTTTTTTTTTTACATGTGACAAATTTAATGAGAGTAACAAGAAGTTGCACCTACTTGTTTCACCCTTGTAATTTTATTTTACAGATAGCATGCTTCAATGGTGCTGGGTCTGTCATAAAAACAGAATACATTTACCTGGGCAGAAATGCATTAAGTGAGTCATGAAGTCTCAAAGTGAACTGTTTATACAGCAACTGATAATAGTGTTGGCTGAAGACTTTGAGAGACTGCTGAAGAAAACTCGTAATTATTCCTTTTTTTTTCACAATTATGTAATACAATATGAATGTTTGTTTTGTTTTCCAGGGGAAGTGTTTGATGCAAAAGAAGGAAAAGTGTCCAAAAACAAAGTTTAATTTCAGCATATTCTTTTCACGTAATCTATCTGATATAATTAGCTAACAGGTTATTCTTTTCACAGCAGACTGTTTAAGGATTCCTTGTTTAAATTAAATTTATTTGATGTAAGAAACTTACACAATGATTGCTGCTTTGTTAATATTAGTATTTAGACGTTTTAAGCAGGAGTCTTTATCTTCCCACTCCAGCTTGTAAAAGTTCTCAAAATTATGATGCCATCTATCGTCCACAGCCCTCTTCGGACTTTTCTTTTGTCCCCAGGGTGGAACATCATACATTTTTACTTTTCTTCTGATGATGTCGTTGTGCATCATGAGAAAATTTGAATAAATGGATTTGGATAAATGCTTGGATTTACTTTTGCATGACCTAGAAGGTGTTAGGTCAAAATTGACTTTGAGCTTTTTGCAATTTCATCCACCTTGACAAAAAGTCAAAGTGCATCTTCTCTAGTAACCCCAGATCATAAAACTGCTGCCACCATGTTTCACTGCATTAGTTCAATGATATTAAGTGTTGTTTTTGAGCAAAACAAAACTTTAGGAACCTTGAGCTTTCTTAAGCTTAATGTTAAGCTTTAACGATGAGAAGCAGTATGTCTCTTAGTCCAAAAATTAAAAAATTAAAAAATAAACAGGTGATTGTTTTCACCTGTAGAACACAATCACTTCTTGTTGGAAACTCCTGAAGCATCTTTATTATTGTTGTTTGTTTATTTGTGCACTTCTCCTTACTGACTCCCTTGTATAATAAAATACAAAAAGTGTCCCAATGCTGCTCTTTATTTAATTATCCAGTCATCTTCTTCAGTGTGAAATCAACAGTTTTACTGGGAAAACACTTAAAATTACAGCATAAGAGCTGGAAAAAGAAACATAGTTTAACGTCACCATCCTAGTGCCAGTTACTCCAATATTAGTTATTGCTAGCAGTTTCTGAAGTATTTAAAGCTATTTTTTAATGGTGGTAAGGGGAAACATTATCCCCAAGTCCTGCGGGTGAACTGAGCTCAGACTGTAGAGTTCTGCCAGCACACATGCACCTAACCTAGTTTAATATCTAAATAACATTATAGTGGACTCGGACATTTCATTGGCTCTCACTGGCCACATGAGAGGACAGAGACACATTTACGGAGAATGGTTTCATTTATGAAGGTGGCTGTAAAACGTTTGTGTTTGGGGACGGTGGTGCTGTAGGGTATTAAAAATATCTGGGCAGGGGGGGAATTGCGAATGTCATAGTTGTGGTACCATTACGGATACTCTTTTAATCTGCATTGAAGTATGTTTACTTTTCATTTGCGTTAGAGGAATGAGCCTCAGCACCTCAGAGATGCATATTAAAATATATGGCGTAATTTTTTTTCATTGAATGGACTTTTGATGACTTCAGCGAAAGAAATAAAGAAAATGTTCAAAAACTTTAAAAGCCAATGAAAGTCCCCACTTCACTGTTTTTTTATGGCGTTAGTTCTGTCGTTTAACAAAACTGACCAAACACCAAATTTAACGTAAAGAATATTATACAATAGTTTTCCCAACTTTTTTTTTTTTTTTATTTCAGCTAGGTAAGGTAAGGTAATTTTATTTATATAGCACATTTTCAGCAACAAGGCAATTCAAAGTGCTTTACACGAATTAAAAGGAAATGCAAATTTGTGTTCAGTTGTGTTCAGTCTTGTAGCGAGCAGCTGAAAATATGTAAAAAGTAGAAACCTGTTGAAGAGCACTGATTAATGTAGTGGTGTTCAAACTATTTGCCATTAGGGTCAAAATAGTCAGGTTGAAAGCATTTGGGGGATCACACAAATATTCCAAACACAATTTGTACCTGTTTTATTTTATCTGCTCAATAATAAATGAAAGTAAAATTTTAAATTATTGAAGACTAAAACATAAAAAAAAGGTTTTGCATGAATATGTTACGAGACAGGCCTGCAGCTTCTAACCTTTTGGGGTCGATTAGTTTCTTATTTGAGCTGAATGCTTTTTGATTGAGTAAAAGTAGGTCTATTTTTGTGGCTCTAGTTACTCGAAAGCTAAGACAAATGCAGAGATATCTTTAATAAATGATTATCCAATTTTCCTCTACAAGGTGAAAACGTGTCCATCTGCATCAACCACCTATTCTTGCATTGGTTTTGTGTGAGGGGATCACACAAAATCCGTCAGAGGGCTGCAAATGACCTTCCAGACACATTTTGGACACTCATGCATCAATGGAAAACACAGAAAGGCAATTGCACTTTCAACAAATAATACTATGGCCACCCAATAAAAGAGAAGTGACAGCAATGTCTCCAGCTCCTGTGTAAGATAACAAGGCAGCAGCTTATACAGATTTTTTTTGAGGTAAAGAAAGTATGTTTCTGGGAGCAGGAACTTGGAAACCTAACAAACTGGCATTATGCTCAAGATTTTGAAAAGCTGTGCGATAGACCAAATCATCCTATGAACGATCACATTTGATTTTTCTAATCATGATTAGAAAAAAACGTCAAGAAAAGTCAAAACCCTGAGAAAGTCTGTTGTTAATTTGCAAAGACGTAAAATAAAGTTGGCGACATGCAAAAACAACATTTTAGAGAATGCTTTTCGATTTAAGAAAGTGGCCCAAAAACGAAATCAGTTTTTTATACACACAGAACATGCATGAAAGTAAAAAAAAAAACAGTAAATAAATAAGCAACAAACTCTCTTACCTGAGAAACGTTATGCTCACAACAGAGGTAATTATCTAGGTATCAAAACCATGGTGCATCCTGAGTTGTGCCCTTGTCCTTCAGGTGTAGGTTGTTCCCTCTCTTGAAGCCACTTTTCTAATTGTTTAATAAACCTGTCCCAAAAAGGATTTTAAATATTTCTGGTGGCAGAGAAAAAAATATGCTATGATAACTTTGCAAAGCGCACAGACTGATCGTATTCTAAGCATATAAGTGGCCATGCAGCTATATGCATCTCGTGTTTTTAAGGTCTTTGTACCGAAAAAATTATTGTTTTTGCTTCCAATTAGCAGTTACAATATAAAGCAGTGCTTTTCCATTTTAGAGGCTCATGACTCAAAGGGCTATTTTTGTGTCAGAAAGCATATTTTATCTGACCTGCTCTAAAAACAACTGATGTTAATTTGTTTAGGTTTTATCAAGATATTTAGATTTTCTGATTTTCTTTACAAGTTTACTCTTACAAGTCGAAAATGTTTCTGTTACTAATAAATCCAAAAGAAAATATTTGATATGTATTTGATTTCCACATTGAAATCAGACGGTAAAATAAGTCCCTTGTGCCTTTAGTTATGGATTACAGCTAATTTATTTAAATCAACATACACACATTTGTTTTTCACTGATTATAAAAATCATAACTTCAAGCAAACAGGTTAATTGTCAAGGACAACAGGGAATATTAGACTCAATTCCTTTGGAATTCCCAATTCAGGTTCAAATAGGCATGGGATGAATGATAGAAGTAGACCTCAGATTTCACATTAAAATCCTGTTTCCCTTTACAGAGAACGAAGGGATTTGCAGTGTATTAAGCCATTTTGCTTCACTGTCATTTGGCAATTACATGTCTGTTGAGAGGAAATAGGATGGAAATTCTTGTGAAGGAGATGAAAGACTAGCTGGGCTTCAGAGGGACGGAGCTGAAACCCAGGACTGCGTTAGCCATGGTGGTCTCCTTTTCCCCTAGCTAATTTGCTCTCATCCCTTCCCTTTTTACACTCTCGCTTTCTTCTCTCCAGTGTTTGCCACAAGTGGATACCCTCTTGAACTCTTTCCTGCAACCCTCTCGGCTCGGTCCTGGAGAACTCTCTGTGAACCATGAGCCAGTGGCCACCTTTGAGCGTGGCATTGAACTGCTGTGACCTAAACACTATAAAATGCCAAATAAAACTTATGAACACCAATTGCCAGACAGCAAAAGCTTATATGCCACAGTGGATCATTGTTATGGACTGGATGATGTCATGGCTGTGTAAAGCGATGATATTTTTCATTTTCTCCATTCTTCTAAGACAAATCTCCTCACTTTATCTGCAACTGTCGTTGATGATGTCATGTCTGTTATTCTATAAACCCTGTGTGCTGCAGCTTAACAACATAATGGTGTGCTAAATTAAGACTAGTAATGCAATATATTTGCTGGTAAAATCAGAATATGAATAAAGACAGTTCATTCATCCAAATCAGAGCCTGTGATGATTAACTTTCAAGCACACCATGAACTTGTGCTTTTTTTTTCGATCTATCAATCTATTTTGCCAAGACATCTCAAATGTCAAAATAAAAATAAAATACATCCCTAACCTGGGTATTAGGCAGAGTTTCTGGATTCAAAAACGCTTTTAAGAACAATTAAATAATTGTGCACTTACTCACACAATCCCGGCAGTAAATCTAGAGCCTTTTTGTGCTCATTTTGCAAGCTAAGTAATAATTTGATGTAGCGTCCTGATCTAGCTGTGTGTGCATAATAATAAGTCACTCTATGAAACTCTGAACAGGTAGTAATTAGATATCAGTCATAAATCTTACTTGTGAATTTCATGTTAGGAGCATTTTGCAACCCAGGCTAAAAGGTTTCCGTTTTCTGTCCTTGCAGAGCCATAAATTGTGGTTTGAAATACATGCTCTGTGATGTGTTCTATTTAAATGTCACTGACTGTTTATTATACGTTGCTGTTATTTGAACAAAGAGGCTTTTTGTAGCTGCTCTTCCTTCTTTGTCTTTCTCTGCGTCACATAAACACACACACACACACACACACACACACACACACACGCACGCACGCATGCACGCATGCAAGTGTACACAAGAAAAGAGTACTCTTTATGTTGTTGGAAAAGTATTCAGTAAAACAAAGTTTTATCTTTCTGAAACCTAAGTAATCATTCCTTTCAACATCCTTTGCATTGCTGAGGGGGATGACAATTTACCTCAAAAGTCTTGGTTACTTTTGTTCCTTCTCAGGGAAGCTCACACCTCAATGTGAGGGTTTTTTCCCCCACAGTCCAGAAACGTGCATTAGGTTAATTAGTTATTTGTTTCTAAACTGCACTGTGAATCACACTGGTTGTTTGTCTGAGATGCACAGGTTTTATTAATGACTGAGGACCTGTGAGCAAAGAGGTCTTCTATCAAAACAACTCTCAAAAACATCAGCTGTTTATTTGAACGCTATGTCCTCATAGCCTTAAATGTCTTCTCATTTCCTTTGAGAACCTGACAGGAAATGCATATGGAAGGCAATCGGACAAAATAATCGTACTCTGAAATGTCAGAATAATTATCAAGCAAAACTAGAATGTAGGATTTAGTCAATTTTAATAGGTTTCAGTTCAACTGCATAGCTATACAATTTTTGCTTTATGCACTGCTGCATTTTTCAGGGCATTTTTCACACAGGAAAATCTTTGGTCGCACATCTACATCTACCTCAGTTTACCATGTAAAGAATAATGGACTTTTAAATAACTGACAATGCAAATGGTCAGTTGTCTAAAGCCATTATTTCATCAACTGTACTACAGTTATGAACTATAAAATAGTGTTTGTGTGACCTAAACCACAGATGGTTTTAAGATTAAAGTTATTTTTCCCAAGATTGTAGAAGCTGGTCTTGTCTCTTCCAAAACTAGCTTTTATCTTTTCCAGAGTTTTGCGACAGGAAATCACCAAAATGAAGCTACTACAGGCGAGAACTACCTGCAGAGAAGTATTTGATTTACTCCTTTATGAGCATGAGCCTCAGTGCACACAGAATGACTTAATCATTTTTTTTATTCGCCCTAATATATATTTGTATTATAGGTTGAAATAATTCAGTTAACTCAATAAATGTCTATGACCAGTGCTTACTTGCTGAAATATGCGGATTTTCGGCCTTTTCTTAGAGGTCATAGAAACACTATATAAGATCACAAAAAATAAAAAAAAGAAGAAAAATCAACATGGTGTTCAGGCCCTGCAACTGTGTTAATATAAATGGAAGCTCTCACTTTTGTGTGTGTGTGTGTGTGTGTGTAACTAAAGAACCCGGTCCTTACACAAGGCATGCTGCCTTGTTCTCTCACTGTCTTATCCCACTGTGCCATCCCTTGTGGTCTCCGGCGTTCGACCCACAAGCCCACCAGCAGGACCAGTCGAGCCGTCCGCTCCTTAGCCATCGTGCGCTCCGTCACCCTGGCGTCGCATGACATTCTTTCCCACAGGCAGCCACATAGTTCCAGCGTCTCCTCATACAAGAGGGCCTGGGACTCTCCAACAGGCGGGGGGCACTTCAAAGACGGACCGGCCCACAGCTGCAGCCTGTCGCTCCAGCAGCCAGCTCCAGTTTGTAATCATTATTAAAGGCTTGACCTCAGAGGCATCTCTGCCGCTGTTCACACCCCTTTCCCACCCCTGATAGCGCTGCACGGGGTTCCTCTTAAGGCAACTCCAGTTACCCATCAGTTGAGTGCACTGAAAGGGATGTGGTAGAAGTATTGTTTCTTGATGCTGAGATGGCTGAGTTGAGTTTTGTGAAAGGAACCTTTTTTTCCTGGGAACCTTGATCTCAGTCCAAACAATATTTCAGTGACATTGCCTTGCCTCAGTCTTAACGAGTCTGCTGGTAATAAATCAAGGGAAGAAAAGAGGCCACTGCTATGACTGAGCTGGTTTTATGCGTCACTCTAGGCTTCGCTAAACAGAAGACTAATAAAGATTTTCATTTACATATGGATTTCAAGAGAGACTCATTTACTGTACCTCTTGAAGAGATTTGATTATCATAGCACATTAATGAAACTTTGGATCCAAAGCTACTATGTTAGGAACAGAATCACTGACATGTATCCACTGACCCTCTTGCCCTCCTGCTGTGGTTTTACAGCAAATAACCACAGAACATAAACATGAAGAAATGACCATAGAGCAGTTATTTTATTGAATAGTCACATAAAATATGATGTTTTTAGAAAATTATGGTTGAAAATGTGTACACAGAACAACATACAGTAAAGATTTTTTTATCCAAGCTAGACATACACTGGCTAACCTTAGCCATTTATGGTCTATGGCAGTCTAAATGTATGAATAGCATATGCATTGACAAGCCAGCAATGTAATGAGCTTGCATTGGTTTTATTTGTTAGTCTATTCACTGAATACTGATTTCTACAATTTTATACATTCCCAATCATGTGAGTGTGCCATTCTAATGTGGTTCAAATGCCCAATTCTCTCCCGCCACTTTTAAATAAATAACAGTTCCAAAAGGTGTTTTAGAGAATATATATTCAGGGTGAAATAATTCAGTTTATACTTGACTGTCCAAAGTATTTCTGAGTTTAGCACTGAGATGATCAAAGTTGACACTTTACCGCAAAACCTGTATTTAGCTTAGTGCCAATGGCAAGTTTGGAAGCAGGTGCCAACTTGAACATGGATACCATTTAACAGGTACAATATTTTTACAGCTCTCACAAACTGCTTCTATCCTTTCTGTCTCTCTGTCACTGTTTTATATGCTGCTGTGTACACAAAATGATAATAATTCAATGCTCCAGTGTTTTTGAAACCAAATGTTACCAGCTAGCCTGCCAAGATGACTTCGGTAGTTAACTCTGTCAATAAGACAAGGCAATAATTTAAGTTTAAGAAAATCTTTCTTTTGTGCTTCAACGTAAGAGTCTAAAATACAAAAGCAGTCTGTGTTTTTGGCAAGCTAAAAACACAGACTTTGTACTTGGAGGCTCATCATAATTGCTTGCACTGACTTTATCAGATAAATTCACATGCATGGACAAAATTGTGCTCCATGGGAAAGACATCACTATTGCACCATATTAACATTGTCAGAAGTCTTTACACCTCATCCATGAGCTAACCCATCTCCTCATTGACTAGTAGGTCTGAGCTCAACTGGTGGATCTGCTCTGTATGTATGCATTGTAAACACCACCGTAAAGAAACACCTGTCCATAGCCGCAATTACAGTAGTGCAGATAACAATAATCAAAAACACAATGAAGAGTGTTCTCATGGTTGTGTTATTCAAAAAATCTACAGCCAGGTGTTAAAATGGCAGAAGCCAGGATGCCCTCCTTTTCCTTTCCTCAATAATCCGTGGTGCACGTTTACTGATGTAATACGCTTGAGTCACGCCAAGGCCAGCACAACAGCAGGTGTCCAATAATGGCAGGTCTACAAAACGAGTGGGAGGAGACTCCACCAGGTGTTGCATCGCTTACAAATATGGAGCATGAAAACCCTTCATTAAAGATTCCATATTGCGCTCAGCACCATCGAAGTGGCAAGTGTTTTTTCTTACTCAATATTCTGTCCTCGTAGTAAGTCATTTTATTGAGGCTTTAATTTATCTTACAGATGTTTAGGTGTTGTGGAAAACTGACGTTCTGAATCTAGGTTTATGGCACTGTTAAACAAGCCGTAAATCTTTTCATGACAGCTTTGTGTCAAATTCCCATCCTGTAGAAATCATTCGGTTAATTATACGTTGGCGTTCAGAATCCAACTTGACGAACGGGTCCAATAAAAAAATACTTTGCCATTGCACTGTTAATAAACTTTGGAGTCAGGCTATCGCTAAAACACAACTGACTCACATACTTTAACCTGTTTTGCTCTGAATTCCTTGATTGGATTCAGTAAAGCTTTTTTATTATAATATTAAATGTCAAGTCTTCTGACAGCACCATATTAAGGAGGAGAATTGTACGTTATGAAAGCCTTTACTCAAAGAGTGGTTCCAGCACTCTTGGGCACAATGATAAGAGTGTGTTTAAAAAGCTGCATAACACTCAAAATCCTTATATCCCAATAGGTTTTATATCCGTATACATAAGTGCATCAAAAACACAGCACACTCTATTCATAAAATCAAAAACTTGTCAAAACTTTGCAGAAACTGGGTAAAAAGAATAACATAAAATCAAAAACATGATTTTATGTTTTGCATCTTTATTTTACTTTACAAGCTCAGGCATTTACTGAATCAACCAAAAAGTGCTTGAAGACTTAACTTTCCTGCAAATCTCTGAACTAATATTTAATTGTATGACCCTACAAAAACCTCCCTGTAGCTAAAGTCCATGAAGCTGCTTTCTCTGTGTGGCTCACCACAGGGCACAAAGCGCAGAGTGTGTTAATGGTGATTGGGACCAGTTTGCTGCTGCAAAGAGCTCTGAAATAAGTTTGCTTTTATTTTAAGTGTGCAGCAGTAGCAGTGTGTTGTAGTATTTTCCATCTCTGCACCTCAGTCTGCTCAGCTTGGATGCACCACTTTGTTCCATGATGTGATGTGTATTTCTATCAGACTATAAAAATACAACCTGCTAAGGAAAGCTGCTACTATGGAAATAGATTTAAATCCTAAATAATCCAGTTCCCGTCTGTCACCTATAGTCTGTATAGTGCTGCAAAGGCCCTTTTGCACTGCACAGTCTGCACAGGCCACCGTTGACCTGGCCCTGTACTACGGCACTGGTTGTGTTTGCATTAAGCAGGGCGCTGCCTTGAAAGTTACCAGATTCGGCTCTGAAGCTGCCGAGACCGCCTCCCCAGAGACTGCGGAAGACTTTTTTGCTCCTTGCTGTCCCATCCAGCTCCTCCTGTACAGGTTTGTCATTGAGGAAGTTGGAGAAAAGGATTACCTCAGCTTTACTCTTTAAATCATTTTTAAAAAATTATCTCTGACCTGGACTCACTGAGCCATCACTGTGGCTCACGGGAATCCCCCACTGGAGCACAGGGATGGGGAAATTCCCATGTTCAAAGAGTCCTGCTGACTTCTGATCACTTCAATTGGAGAAACATTGATCTACTTAGCTCCTCGAGCTAAGCAAAGCAATGTTTTACTTTTTTTTTTGTTTGTTTTAAGAAAATCATAAAGCTGCATCATATGATGTTTTCTTCCCCCCCAAAAATTGTATTAATCTTCATACAATATGACTCTTTAAGAGGACACAATTTTGATCCATTTCCATGGAGACAGTAATAATATTCTAGCGTCTTTGTTACGCTTCCATGATAATCTTTTTGTGGGATAGAATTATTTTGTTCTCAGAGCAACTTGCAGGATAACATCAAGCCTATGTTGAAATGACACATTCAGCTGTGTTTACCCTTTATGCTGTTTTTTTCAATAATCATATTTATCATTTGATATCTGCACTTGATAGTACAGTTGTCATCTTATGCGTCTTCCAAACAACATGGAACTTGTTCTGTTGCTCCATGACTGATGAGATTTTGTCCTGGTTGCACAATGTTTGTGCACAAGCAAACCAATAACAATGATATAAATCAATGAGGAACGCACCCTGAAAACATTACAGAAACGTCCATTGTTAACTTGTGGGGCTTTTACTATTTGTTTTAATTTTAACACTTGGCACATTTTAAAATCCCTTGTGCATCGTTATTGAGGCATAAAGTGATGATCAAAGTAGATGATAAAATGAATGTAAATCAAATTCAAGTCTTTTTTTTCTTTTTTTTGTTACTCATCACTGCAAAAAAATAAAAAAAATATCACGAACACTCATTTACTTTTTAGAGGAACCATCAGCAGGCTCCACTCTGAGTCTGTGAGTGGAGCTGTTTCCAACCCCAAAAGGTGACAGATTTCAACAGATGGAGACGCTGGTCTGCGCCCCACAGGCTGCTTTCGACCCACCTTTACTTTTTTTTTTGTTTTGTTGATTTGTTTAGTTTGGGTTTCTAGACAATCAAGAGCCTCTTAAGCTCAGAACATGGACTGGCCTAGACATAATATGACAGTGCCAATAGATGAGAGGGACAGCATGGGACAGGACCCCCCAGGCGTGCTGCAGGGAGCCTGCTCAAGCCAAATGCCAGGAATGGTTCAGCGGTCCCAGTGGCACGAGCCTCTAACACTTAACAAACGCCTTGCAGTTGTGCTCGGCCTTGACCCTGTCTCATCTTAAGATGCATGCGGCGCGCAAAGAGCGACGAGCCTTGGGGACGTGATCAATTACATTTAGTCATTTATATAAATACTTTTGAATAATGCAACTTTTCCATTACACAGTGGAGGGACTTTAGAAATGTTTTGAATTGCATGCCTTATATTTACAACTAACTGAACGAAACGAGGCCCCATTAAACAAAATTGTAGCTGTATCATTAGAATAAAGACATATATTTATCTATCATTTCTCTAAGTGTTTATTTCCCTAATGTCACACATGATACATTTATATTTGTTTCACATGATACATTTATATTTGTTTCACTTCCTTTTAAAATGCAAGGCAGCATAAAATAAACAGTATTGTTTGATTAGCAACAAAGACAAATTCCCTGGCTTACTGCAGATCCTCAGTAAGGCTTTGGAGTCACACAGTCACGCATGCATGTAAGACTAAGAGACAACTGAAGTGTAATCATTGCAAAAGGTTGTTTCACCAGCTCTTCAGACAAAGATAACTTGCAAGAAACAGCCTGCACAGACCAGGACAAACATGAAAGGCATATAATGCAATTATTGTTTTCACGAGATAGCATCTGACACTTTTATAATCCTATGTCCACATTGAACACCGGAAAAATGAAAAGTAACCCAAACCGATAAATAAGGGTCGTCCAAGTCTGATTCCAACTATCGGGTCAACTGATTAGGGATTTCGTTTTTCTTTCTTTTGTGAAATCCCAAACCCTGTTGTTGGTCTAAAATATGTAGATATTATGTCACCAAGATGCTTCACTGCAGTTGGTCAAGTAAAATTGTTCAGTTTGTTGATGCAGGGTTCTGCAAATCCAGTCCTGCCCCACAACTTTTTGATGCAATCCTGTTCCAACACAACTTGAGGACTTGAGTTGCAGACACATTTGAGTTTTTGAGATTGGGTCGCCAAGTCCTCAGTAAGGAAAGTAGTAACTGCCTCTCCTGACTGCAGCTTGAAGGAATTGATCCAGGAGAACTGAGTTGCCTAGGATAGGGTTGGGGACATGGAAAGTCCATCCTGCTGCAGGATTGATTCCTGCTTTCATGTTAGAATCTCCAATTATTTCTAAAATCATCTGAAGAAAACTGATGATTCGTCACTGGTTGCTTGTTTGGTAAATACAGCAGAAACACTGCAATCCATAACCTAAACAATCTAAGTATTTTTCAGCCCTAATAACAACATTCACTTCCAGCCTGTCACTTTCATACAGCCTTTTGGTAAAGCGGTGTTTCCACAGCACTTTCAGTGTTAGATACAAATCAGAGCACAGTTGATACGCTTGTTACATTTTCTGATGTACAAACATCAGTGTGTGTGAGAGAGAGTAGTTTGTCACCTGGAATTGCAAATATGTTACAATGGTGAGAAGTGTGGGAACTGTACAGCACTTATCACCCAAGAGCAGCCTAACAAAGTGTTGTTGCCGTGTAGAAAAACAAAAGTTGCAACACTCAGATTGTAACTGGTGAGGGAAATGGGATGCAACAATCGTGAACTGGAACAAAAGCAAAGTAAAAACTGAGTTACTAAAAATACTATTGCAAAATATTTTAAAACTTTCAAATGTTTCATGCACTGGCACATCGGATTCAGTACTTGCAAATGTCTGTTTCTAAATTATTCAAATTAGATTGAGTGACAAAAAGTGCTGATCAGGAGACTGTCAATTTCAATGAGTTTCTACCAAATGTGTAGTTGTTTCTTTGGGTGAGATTTAATAAAAAAAAAAAAAGGTGGATTAAATAAAAGACATTCTAACATTGAAAATCTAAGGTTGGCAAAACTGAAAGAAAGCCAGCAGCTGTACGTAAAGGGAGGCCATCAAACCAAGTCATGCATGTATATTACAAGCTGACAAATTAACAGATGTACAAACATCAGTGTGTGTGTGAGAGAGATATTACATGAGTAATATCATTAATGCTCTGACATCTACTGGCGTGGATTATCTTTATATATAAACTCTCATTTACGCTCCTGATTCTAAAAGGAAACAGCTCCACATACCCGGCACTTAATTTGGTGGAAATTTGCCAAGTGTGATTCCATGCAAACTGAGCTGACTGATTCTGCTCTGGCCTGGGAATACACAAAATGCCCCACGTGCATTATGTGATAGCGAATTGTGCTTCGGAAAACGTGTCTTTTAATGTTTCTCTAATTGGGGGCATTAATCAATTGTGCTCCATCAGCAGAGGCTAAGAGGGGCCTGTAAGCATCTGCCCACCATCAAGCTCAGTGACCCAAGACCAGCTGGCTCACAACCCACGCTCTGCTGCAAGAAATCACTTTTGACTCCATCCATCAAAGCTGCATTAATATTCTGTCTTAAGCAGCCCACGACTTGGACAGCGTTCATAGCCTTAATTACCTCAGACCCTGCCAGAGATCGGTGACCACAGAAGGTGAAGTAACTGTATCAGCTATCCCTCCCTGTCAGTTACTATACATTTATACCCCATCTGGGACAAGGGACTCTTTCAGGCTTGTCCGCTCTGGCTCGTACTTTCAGCATACGAAGGACAGGACGCTGGATTGGGTATCAGAAACCAGGAACAATGGCAACAACTGCACATCTAATTTAGCTCCTTGTTTATCACAAGTTTGTAACCAGATCCCCAGCACAATGCAGGGGAGCACAATGGAATGGTGATCAGGGAGCTATTGTTTTTCAAGCTAATTAGCCCTGGTCGTGCCGCTGAATCCTCTGAGGTGTGCAATCCGGGAGTTAAACTGTAGCTAAAAGTGGAATACATCCCTGGTACCATTATAAAAAAGCCTTACAAGTCCATGGTATTTGGAGATGTATCATTTGGAGGCCAAGTTATCTGCTCATTACACATCTCAGTTAAACAAAGCCCAGTACACGGGGAGCACAGCATCCACACAATAGTTGCTATTGCTTTAATGTCTAATCTTTATATTGCCACAGACCACAATGTCTTGTTCTACAACTGACAATATAGCAAGAGTCAGTAATGAATTCATTAAAAGATAGTGTTTTTAAGATCTTTAGAGTATTACAATTTTTTTTTAATATTTAAATCGCAATCCTCAATGTATTTTTACATGAATCTTGTGTGATATATAACAGACAAAACAAGAAAAATGGTATGTTCTTTTTTTAATAGATAAAAATTATTGGATAAAGATTATTATAAAATGATCTAGCTTTTTACTTATGCAGGAGTATTTGTAACTTTTAGTAGATAAGCTCCAGAGTCAAAAAGGGCTCTAAGTGTGTCTAAGGCACAAACTATGTAAAATAAAAACATATTTTAAGTGCCTTTTTTTACATGGCAGATCAGGTGGAAATAGTTCTGACCAACACATGCCCAGAGTGTAACCCTGTACCCATAAATCTGATGGAAAATTTCATCCTTAATTAAATTCAGGGGAAACATTTCTAAAATCCCCTGAAAGATGCACATAATAACATAAAATGATTTATATTCATCATTCATTGTGCATAGGAAATTTAAATATACAACTCGCTATGAGAAGTTCATATTGCCAATTTTTTGACAGGTTTTGCCAATGTTATCAACGGGCCTAAAGTGTTGATTAAAACAGTCAACACCCGTGGTCGAAGTGCTTAAAGGCATAGAAAGCAAGAGGACAAAAAAAAAAAAAAAACAAGCATCCGGAATTCACCTTTGACCCCAAAGCATTAACCTCTGACCAGCAACAGGTGGAGATAGTGTCTTTTTGTCCAGTTTGTGCAAAGGCCAGGAGTGGTATAGCATCTATCCAGTCCTCTTTAGAAAAATATTATCATTTTGCCAAGGACCACTTAGACAAACATGGTGTGGCCTGCATGTGAGGTCTTGCACCACATGTTATTGTGGGTGTAAATGCTGTGTCTGGAACTAGTTGAGATGTCAGAAAGGTGAATGGTCACGGAAAACAGAGCAAACACCTGTTTTGCACTGGCATCTCGTTGCAGTACAAGAAATCTGAATGAAAATTGTTGGGGCATCTGTGTGTATGTAAAATATATGAATGTGTTTTATATATATATAAACACACTGGATCTTCGAATCTTTTATTATAAGCATCATTTCAAAAAAGATAATTTGGTTAATTGCTAAATTAGCTCTTCTGCTTCCTCTCTGTGGTGCTACTGCCATCTGTAGAAATACATCTCTCTTGCTCAGAAATAACCAATCAGAATCACTAAAATGGTCTTTTTGCTGTCAGTCACCCTTGTGTACGTGTTGCTCAAATGCTCTCTGCTAAGCTACAGCTAGTTATTCTTTTGACTTCCAATTCTACAGTTTCTGCATTTTTTAAACACATTCGGTGCTCAGACAAGGTGTCAGTAATGGACTAAAATTAAATTGGAAAAAAAAAATGACCTTGAGCCTGAGAAATGTGATCAATTCCTTCATGGAAGCAAAGTATGAATGGATGTGGCACACTTTAAAACTTTAAATCAACTTTGATCATTTAAGAATGTGCAGATGGCCATAACCTCCGTATGTATAGAAAATGAGCTAATACCATGAACTAAACTTATACCATGAGCTTTGAATAAGTAATCCTGACTTTAATGGCCAGCTAAACTTTATCAGTTTTAAATGTTATTATTAAGTCTGTCTTCTTTTTCATCCATGAGGCAATCTGGTATTTTAGAGCTTAAGGCTATTAGTATTAGCAAGGAGGCACAGAGTGGTCTGTTGGCTGCCAACCAAGTGACCAATCTTTGATCTGCAACTGTGATTCTTGTGGCCAGGCAACTTCACGAGCCTTTAGAAAGAAGAGTGCAGGCAAAGTTTTCCCAATAGGTGTCAGCACTCTCCCTCAGGGCTGTTCCTATTGTCAGGAGAATGTGCGCAAGTGGCCCTCAGAGATTTCCCCCCCAACATGGCTCTCTGTGGCAAACGACTTTTAATGGAGAGGTCAGTGAGAGTTCCTCACCAATGGGGCCGAGGACCAGGTGGCACATCACAGCGGCCCTGTATGCAGCTATCCCCAGAATGCGACAGAGTGGCGTCGGCAAATTTGCCTCTGATCAACGAGGGGAGGGCCGGGTGTGATGGTGTCGCCAAATGCTGAGAGGATGATTGCAAAAACTTTGCCAACTCTTTAAGCGGACAGTGGTGTCTGAGAGAAACGATGCATTTTGGAGGTTTTTGAAATCAACTTGGTTTGAATGCAGCATCCTTCGTGCTGTGATCACCTCCGGCAGATATTTCTAAAATAGCTTAAAATAATCTAGCTAATCTTTTCCTCCAGTAGCATCACCTCAAACAAACAAAAAAATAAAAACCTTTTCAAAACTTTAGCTATGCTACAATTATCTAGTTAGAAAAATATGAATTTACTTTCACATTGATCAGTGTTGGGCACCTTTTTTGTAACGCATGAGTTGCTGTTTTCCTGGAGATAAATAAAAAAAAAGTCACAGACAAATATACATTTTTGCCAGTCTTCAGAAGTGTAGAGGCAAGAGAATATTCCAAAGTAAGAAAAAAATCAGATGTGTGTCGATCTTCATATTTTAAGAAACTGCTATGATAATATATCTACTCACCTAAACCTTACCATATATCCAGCAAGACAATTTAAAATGCTTTAAAAGAAAACAAATAAGTAAGTGAAATATTTTTTCACAGAACTACACTTTACAGAACTACACTTTACACACAGATGTATAAATTTTCTGGCTTTTTGGTTATAATTTATTACACAATAAAGCTCTGTTTCCATATGTGTACAGTGAATTCAGATATTCCATAAGTTTTTGTTTCAAATTTCCATTGTTTATGATATTAGGGTAGGGTTTGTGGAATAAATCTTTTGAATCCTCTTTACAAGTTAGCACCCGCCACTAGATACAATTTTTCTGCCTCCCACGAGTAACACAAAGAATTAGTTTGTTTCTACAACTAACCTGTCTTAGGAAGTGCAGCTAGGCTGCTACAAATCTCATGATCAGTAGAGGACAAACTGAACAGTAATTTGGTAATTGATATGACCAGAACAGATGGTACTCGTCTCTCCTTCAGACCAGCAGCAGACGTTGCACATAATGTGTAAAGCAAAGCATGTAGTTTATAAAAAAGAACAATTCCTGCAAGCTAAGGGGAGTTAATGTTAGCCTGTCATTTGTGTAAGCCTTACCTATGCAAATAAGCACTGTTAACAATAAAAAACAATATTAACAATAAAAAAAAAAAACTGTTAACTGTTAACAATAAAAAAACAAAATCTAATTATTAAATTAATGCCATTAAATTTGAGTTCATTTTCTGTTGAATGGTCAGGTTGTGGACCGGATTCGGTCGAAAAGACAACACAATTAGGGGAAAGATTTTAAAAATGAGATTGAGTATGTAAGAGAATTTTCTATGCAAAAGTTTTACATGAATTGTTTTTTGCTATTCTGAAAAATATTATGCAAAAATACGTTTGAAACAAATGCTTCTATCTGCCAATGGAATGTAAAACCTTTATCTGTTTAAAAATATTACTGTAATAAAAAATTAGCAATATAACATTTTGCCAGTAATGTGGAAAAGTATTAATTTTACTTGCTGCTCAACACCAAGCAAAAGGCTGTAGATCACATGGCTACCTTTTCTAAAGATTATAACATTTTATATTACCTTATTGGCTAATTGTTATTAAGGTTATTATTTTTATTCTATTAGTTTAAAGAATTTTGAAAAGTATATATAAATATAAAGCTCATAAACACTTTGCAGTTACTCGTACAGACGTTTATCAAATTTAAATTTTTAAAGCGTACAAGTAGTCATCTCCTTCGTACGCCTGTGAAGAGATTTTCTCGATGGGATCCGAGACAAACATTTTCAGATCTCTGCGTTCCTAATGCACCGTGGACGTGATTCAGTAATGCCATCTACAGGCTGCACTATGCTTCACTCCCTCTCTGAAGCCCCAGACGTTCAAAGCTGAATAAAGCACATCGCTGGTAATCTGTGTTTATGTTTATATTCCACAGTCATGTTTGTTTTAGATTCACCTGTTTGCCATCCAGACTTGTTTTTGCACATTAGAAACTTCTAGTGTCTGTCTTTCTCTCATTTATCTCCACCTAATAGAGCTCGGTCTCTCCTGAAGAGGCAGACGAGGAGTAATTAGGCTGCATGTGGCCCACAAAGTGGCTCTGTCATCTAGTGGCCATTGAAGAGAACAAACACTCCCTCGCCACTCTCAGCTGTTCAAGAGATATTATAATAACATTTTAAAACACCAGCTGTCTTGTGGTTTTTTTCACTGCAACAATCCCTCAAAACCACAAGCCATGCAGCGTAATGTCTGTCCTGGTCAGTCGGTCATGAAACCACAGTCAGCTTCTGTCTTTAACATAAGCTTTTGAGGAGGATAATTTTCTATATAATCAAATAGGCTTACAATGGCATTTTCCATAAAACTATTTTATCACATGCAGTCCACAACATAAGTCTGGATTAGCTGGATTTCTGTTTTTAGCTGTCTTCACCTCCCATTAAAGCACACAGAAAACATCCATTTCTTAGATGTTTGCCACCAAATGTTTAGACAATGAATGCAAACGCTGCTGAGCGGATGCACATGGACTTGCATAATGTATTGGGGAGAAACCTTGGTTTGCTAGCCTTTCCTGTGAATTAATGGGGTCTGTTTTGCCTGAAAAAGCACAGTAAATTCAGTATCTTTTTCCATGGTAATAATTAGTGGATAAGAATAATAATAGTATGTACACAAGGTACACGCCTTCATCTAATTTTCTTTTAGTGAACATGTCTAATTTGTGTAAACAGGGTTTTTTTTCTACACCTAGACTGTCTAATTAGGATCACACGCCTCTTTATAGGCTAATTTTGTTATTTGTTTGCTTTGAGGTGATGTGTTCATTTTCGCTTTGAAAAAAAAAAAATCCCTTTAAACCCTGAAACTCTGCTGAAATTTATAATGAGCAGGTGGGTATCATCTATATCTTGGTAATGCTAAAAGACAGAGCCAGATGAGGCAATGCGTTTAATAAGTGAGCACTCATAGGCAGACACATCATTGAGGATTAAATGTCAGTGTCATTATCTGGAAACAGCTTCTCATCATTTTAACATTTGAAAAAGGTTACACTGCCTCCTCTTTTTTTCCGTAAATCCATTTTTTGCTCTTGTGCCTAATGTCACAATCATAAAAGGTTAAAAAAAATCTATTTGTGAATGATCAGTATTTATTATTGGATCCTAGTAGTTTATTATGATGCACAGAGTGATTGATGTTGTGTTTGTTTCTTATAATTTTGCAACTGAAAGCCCCAAATTTCAGATTCTCTGAAAATTTGATTATTACATAGGTCAAACTTAGAAAATATTTGTAATTCAAAAATGACATGTTATGATCCTGTTGACACCAACACAATCTTGGGGAAGACTGCTGATTTGTAGTCATGTGGCAAGCAGTGACAGATATCCGGGACAAGAAGAGAAAATTCTGAGAGATCGTTGTAAAGAAAACTGGTTGGTCAGGGCTTTGTATCCATGCATATCAAGTTTGAGTGAAAGATGTGTCATAAAAAGGAACAAGGAACAGGGACAACTTCATCTTAAGAGAGGACTGTGAAAGAAAAATTCACGAGTTTGGTGAAGAATCACAAAGGTTGAACTGAGACTAGAGTCACTGCTTCAAGCCGTATTCAAGACAAGTAGGAGCCGTTTCAGTCATTGTCTTAAAATGACTGGAATGGGGCTGAGTGGCCCAAAGTCCTCTTTTCGGATCAAATTGAATTTATCTGGAGGAGTGGAGAGGCACAAAATGAGAGGCATATCGTGATGTTTTCACAGTCGGAGCAATGTCATCAATGGTAGTCCAGTATTTTATCAAGATCTTTACCAGGATCTCCAAGAGCAAAAATTAAACAATCATGTTTGTTTCACTTTTCTAACAGAGGAGCTCAAAACGTTGCAAAAATACTTAGTCTGATATTCTAATTGAATGATATGCATAAAATAAACAATTAGATTAAATGTTTTCTGATGTCCGAATGTAGCATAGCAATATGGAGCATCTGAATTTGTTTGCACCATGAAAAGGAACTTTTGTCCAGTTAAGAAAATGTATAAATATATGTGCTTATTATTATATATAACAATATAGTACTTAATGACAGAAATGCACTGATTACACTTCAGTTCTGTGCTTTAGCTAAAGAGGCCCAACACAGAATGTCTCTTCACTCTTTCTATGCATTAATTACTTGCAAATGGTGCAGCAAAGGTCACAAAAATAAAATGTGTAAGCACAACGACTATAACAGGATAGAAATCTGGAACAAGTCCACAGTCAACTAATCATGGAGCAAACTGGTTTTGCTGAAGAACGAGTTCATGTGAATTAATTAGACAGTAAATAGCAGCTCCTGGCCATATAGACAATGAATATTAACGAAAAACTACAATAACCTTTCAAACTAAATGATGAATTGAGCATTGAAGGGTGACAACATTATATAAAATATAATAATTATGGCTGAAACAACAAACCCTTGCTGAAAGGAGGAGAAAACCTCCCACCCACTTAAAATTTCCTGTCCATTTCCTGTCCAGATATTGCAAGTGCAAACCAGCAGCTCATCTTCTGTTCACAGCGGAACATTTAACATCTTGCCTCCACCGTAGTTTCAGAAACCCTGACAAAAAAGCCATCAGCTCCATAGAAAACACATGGGAACACTTGCCCTGCCTATCACATCTGAGCAAAAAGCTCTCTTTAAAACTCGGGTAGGGGAAAAAAAAATTGACCTTGATCACCTCCTCTGCAGAGCTTTAAACTCAGATAAAGAGAAGATCAAATGCAGTCAGCAGAGATTCCCCACTTACCTTCCTGCAGTCAAGATGACAGCTTCTGAAATATAAGACAGAGAAACACTTAAGAAATATGTCTTTCCATTTAGAGCCTTTCACCTCATCGGAGACCACTCAGCCTGCAAATGAGGCCCACCGCTGCACTGAAGGGCCATAAATAATGAAGGCTATAATAGGTGTCATTTAACCTTTTTGAACGTCTCAAATACATAGTGACACTGGGATTCCACAACTGTCTGACTGCACAGAATAACCAATTTAGATTTTCACTTCCAAAAAAAAAAAAAAAGAAAAAGGCATCTTCTTCATGATTTATGAGAATAAAACAACACAGTTGTACAACAAAATCAATTCCGTACATAAACAGGAGCAACTGTAGATCATCTACTACATCATATCACATGAATGATATCAGGACAACAATGAACCAGATGGCTGAATGTCAGTTGTGATGAATAGAGTCTAAAATGGGCCATGTTTTCTATTCTTTGTGATATGTTGAACTAAAATCTCCTTCAATGTGATGGAGTTATCCCTCGTTCCTCCAACAGATGGAGCTAGAGCTACACTGCTGAATGGCTGCTGTCAAAGCTGCGTCTGACAATATGGACAGTGATCTGTCTATAAGAATGTGCAGCTTGTATACATATCTTGTTTTGCTGTTTATGTACTATTTCTGAATTGTTTAGTGTATGGTTGATACACTAAGCAATTCAGGGAACATCTGCCTAATTGCTCAAAAAGCAGTTTTCCCTTTGAATGTGTTGTCTGTGTTTGTGAGTGAACGTTTTAAAGTGGCTTCCTAACTGAAGCAATGCAGGGATTTTCATTATTTGATGTTGTTCTATTCCCTGTAATCTACTTACTCCATTAAAGCAAAACACTTACTTAAAAGCAGC
Organism: Poecilia formosa; assembly: GCF_000485575.1. NCBI lineage: Eukaryota > Metazoa > Chordata > Actinopteri > Cyprinodontiformes > Poeciliidae > Poecilia > Poecilia formosa. The sequence continues at coordinate 128,215 of NW_006800080.1, forward strand.
CTGAAGCTGATTACCAAAAAAAGAAAATGCTATGCAAATTTGTAAATCTTTTGTATTCAGGCTTTGTTTTAAATGGAACAAAATACAAAATTTACACACAAAAAAATAAAAAACAGAAACATAGTGAAAGTAATACAATTAAGATTTTTTATTTAGATAGGCAAATAGTGATGTTTTACTTTTCTCTCTAGTGGGGCAAAAAAATCTGGCTCACAGGATTCATTTTTCAGATGACATTTATGTTTTCTTTTCTTCTTCCTCCTGTGGCACTGAGTCATTTTTTTCTGACAGGCATACACAGAGAACACACAAAGAGGCACAAAAGAGCTCAGAACAACAGTATTTGGCGTCACATGAACATGCACTACCTGAAAGGAACCAGACAAGGCACACACACACACACGCACACACACTTTTTACCCGTATTCGGTTACAATTTTGTCTGCTCATCCTATTATGACAGTGACGACTGCTGGGTATTGATTGTGTCAAAATAATACTTCAGTCAACTCTGACACAACATCAGTTGAATGTTGATGCTCAATAAAATCATAACTGTTCTCAAAGAAATCAGAACATATACAGTGACATGTTTACACAGCATTCCATACAGATTTAAGTCAGTTCACTTGTTGGAGCCATTATCAGGTGAACATGCTCATTTTTCCCTCTCAATAGATTCATTTATCATTTAACTGTATTGTTCTTTAATCTTAAGACGTTTTTATCCACAAGTAGCCGTTTCCATGCTAGAGGTGCTTTTTTTTTGTTTGTTTGTTTTTTTACATGTAAATTTGCAGTGTGGAAAGAGAAGTGTTGCTATGTTTAATTAGAGAGGTTTTGGTAGCAGAAGAAAACAATTGATTTCAGAAAATGAACAGCAAGAGGCTCGAAAAAAAACATAATGATGTTAACAATATTCCCAGACTGAAATATATTCAGAAAATACATGCAATAATACTAATGCGTTGTGACTATAAAGGCTATGAACTATTATTAAGTCAGTTTATCATTTATTTCACACAATGCATATTTTCTACAGCAATTCATTTGTTTCCTCCTCCGGTTTTCCAGCTGAGTGCTGCCTCATACCTCTGAGCGACCTAATTCCTCTAAGAAGCTTCTCAGAGGAATGAAGCCGTTTCTTGCCTTGTCCTTCCTTCAAATCATAGAGTGGAGAGGAATACATAATAATAAATCCACAGAGAGTGGGTGTAATTGAACTCACTATCTTTTATACTGTATTATTGCCTACGCAGCCCAGTAATGAGCGAAACTACAACCATTTTACATAACGCAGTAATAATAAGGTATGTGGGCAGTAAAATAACGCCACCCCCCTCCCTCCACCCCCCGCTTTGATTAGACAAAGGATTACAATAGGCTAGAGACCATTTTTTCCATTATTTCCCTTTATGTGCTGAATAAGAACGATCAGGAATGAGTGCATATTTGTTTTCTCCAAACTTTTGCTTTCTTTCCAGAAATCAATTGTGGTTGTGTATAGAAATGCATTTTCATTTATTTATATAGAAGTATATATAGAATTTATTCATCCCATGTTAGTTGTCATGTCCCACTGCACCAATATTTTTGTATTCATTGAGTTATGATATCAGAAGTCATTGCAAAGTATTACCACCCATCATCTAAGCCATGTTTTTCTTGCAGGGTCACACTAGCTGATGGTGCCTAGCTGATGCTAATTCACTGAAGAATCAGCTGAAAAATGTTAACACATCATAAAAAGGATTTTATGATAGTAATCCATCCTAAGTATTAAGTATTGGTAACATTTATTATTATATTTTTAAGAATTTTTAAGAATTTAACAAATGCCTCTCACCGTAACCAATAAAAGTGATGTTGTCGGGGAAAGGACTCTCAGAGCAGATGGACATTGTTCTTAAAGCACCAGCAGTTCAAACTCAAAATTCAATGGAGTCATGCATGTGAAATGTGAAACACAGAACCTCAAAACAGTAGGCATGTTCCAGTTCTGTTCCACTCTCATCTCTACAATGCCAACAAAAGTAAAGTCATCTCCAGACAAATGCCTCTCACCGTAACAGTAGCAGTACATATTTCAAACCCTTGTTGAAATTACCATGGCTAACGTGGGGTATATATACCTGGTGATGCAGATTCTACATGTTGCAAGGATTGTCTTGTTACCAAGTTATGTTCAACTACTAACTTTCATATTAAAACACTTACACTTATAGCTTGTGGGACAGTTTGTACTTGATTTAGACTCTTTGTGTGTATGCTTCATTTGTGCCTTATGTTTATGTTCACTATGCTTTCATCTGAGTGGCACTAAGCTGTAGTCTGCCAGGGTGGTTGTCAAATTGCATGTGGCTTTAAAACCCTAACACTAAACAATAAATGAGCAATGTTATCCAACCCAATTTATTTTTGCTTTGCAAAATAATCGGTATAATAATACTGTAAAGACCAAGTTTGCTGTTTTTTGTTAAATATACTGCATATATGGTGCAGTATATTTAGTATAAGATATGTTGCAAATATATGGTGCAACATATCTTCAGCTTTTGCTATTGCATGCTTTCCCTGGTTGGCCTGGAGAGAAATTGTCCGAGATCATTTGTAAAATAGGCTTTTCTCTAGTTTTCAATTACCTTTAGCTTGATGCAAAGTTAATCTAGAGTGGAATCTATTGGCCTAAGGACAAAGATTACAAAATCAGAAAGATGGGACAAGAAGATGTATCCTTTCAGTGCCAAGGAAGAGGGAACTTGGCTCACACATTGATGACATTTATGAAACAAACAATGTCTATACCAAGACCTTTCACTGAAAGGTCAAATGTTTATTGCTTAAAATCTTTACATGATTGGTATTGGCAACTAGTAGAGAATAAGATGAAACTATTATCCAGTTTTGTGGTTGAGTTCAACAGCAGTTGTCCCAGTTGTATGTTTCCCCTCATGCACCACATACAATAGCCAGCAATTGCAGTCATTAATGCAAAAATAATGGAGGCACAAATACTCTCAGTTGGTCTATTTTGCATGTTTGGCCTCGATGAGAAACAGATTCTAAATGTGTCCTTGGAGTGCAGGAATACGGTTTGCAGAAGCTACTGATGTTCACCATTGATATGCACAGCAGTGTTTTTTTCTTCTTCTTCTTTTTTGTCTTCCCGCACCAGAGACCTCGACTTCTGCTTTTAAAATGAGCCGCCCACCTCAATCAATGAGTTAATTAACATATTCTAGACTTGCTCTTAGGAGTGTTGACGAAACTTAACACCAATCTTCAGCTGTAGCCAGTTACCCTGTGGAATGAAGACGGTTCCCAAGGTCGTACTAAGCAGGCAGCTGATTAAAATTATACTCTGCCTTGAGGGCTCCAAAGAGGCAATGGTAGGGACTATCCACTGTCAATAAATGCTTAAAGAGAGGAAGGATACTTGTTTTATAGTTTGATATTTCTGTAGTGTTTGACAGCTTCTTTCAAGTTCTTTATTCTCTCAAATGCTATATTGGATTTTTAACAAATTGGAACAAGAAGCATACATTGTCTCAGTCGAACTCAACCAGAGCTGGTAGAAATTGGTATATTGTATGTTATTACATGTTATTTTCATTGGAGAACTTAGATAAATCATACTTTGAAGCACCTCTCAGTCTTTGATCCGCTATTGCCTTTGCCATACTTAATCCTGGTGACTTGATTTTTGGTTTTCTCCTGACAATCTCACTGTCAGAACAATCTCACTTTGTTTTTTTTTTCTACGTCTTTGGTTCTTGTGTCAATAGTGGGTAAACTTTAAAAGGGTCTACTCTGAATCATGGGGTACTTTAACATTGAAAAGCAGGGCACGTATATAAGAAGCTGAGAAATTGATAGGCTTACACTTCCCTTCCCCAGATCAGGATACAAACTCCGAGTCTTTGTTGGGTTTCTCTGAGGTTTCTTTTATAAATGTGGAACAATGCTTTGTAGAACCTTTAAACAGAATGAGCCAAAGCTTTCTGTGGCGCAGATATTCCAGTTTTAAAAAATGAATACCTGAAAATAATTTTCTAATCCAAAAACATTCAAATATATAGTATTATCCATTTAGGTTTTAGTTAATTGTGAAACTGTTTCTAAGACTCACCACCAATGGAAATCCTTAAATGAAGGACAGATCATACCAAATGTTTTTTGGGTTTTTTTGTCAGGCCAGTTGCATGTATGGAAGGCATATTTTCAGCTATCAAATTTTTGCATGAATTTTGCATTATTCTTATTTACAAATACTTAATATTTTTCTTCCAGCTTTAATAACTCTAACTGTTAAATGTTACATTTCAGGCTCTTTGTTTTCTTTCCCCGTCTCCCTCCTTTTGTTTGTCTCTTCACAGGTAGCAGGGAAGCTGGTGTCAATTTCTCCTGATTGGCTTATGGATGGAGAGGATCCAATCAGCACTCAAGGAGACCTTATATAAGCAGCCCACCTAGGCCTGCTCCACCTGGCTGACAAATTGCCATTGCTGCTTCTGCTGTGTTTGGTTGCAAAGGTTTGTTGTGGGAATCTGTGGACTAGGTAAGTTTGAGGTACTCTGTACATTTCAATCACGTAGGTGTTTTTCTGTTAAACACAGTAGATGGGTGCCGCCCACGTAATGTTTTGGTGAAACTTTTGTTAAATTAGGTTAGTAGGGTTTTGTTTTCTGTTGTTTTATTTAGCATAGACAGAAGTTGGGCCCTGTTTTGTTTTATTAATTTCTTTGATATGGCACCACCTAACTGTCCCTTCCCCGCCCCCTCAATTTTTCCACATTCACCTGAACTCTGTCAAATTATTGTGGTTGTTGCATTACTCCCCTTCTCCTCAAAAGAGGTAAGCAGTTATTTAAAAAAAAAAAAATTATCATCACGGCTCCTGATCAATTTTTCTATTACTTTTATCATAACATGATGGTCCACGATTGACATAAACATGGATATGCATTAAACGCGCACAAAATATTCTAAAAATTAGAATTACTAAAAATATCAGCATAAGACATATCAGGGGAGATTGGTGAGATGACCCAATCCAAGGTGGCTTAGCATATTTCTCAGAGAAGAGTGATTGTTCAAGCCCCATGGAATAAAATGTTTTGCCATCAAAAAAAAAAAAAAAAATCACAATCATGTCCTTTTATCAAATTGTTCCAGCATATCATTGTGACCTCACTACAAAAACCTCAGTTAAATGGATACAAGTCCTGGGTAAATTGTCCAATAGACTTCTTTTGCAAGGCAAAAAAAAATAAAAAAAAATCTAAATATACCAAAACTATAGTGCAGCACTGTTTGACACACAGTGAGAGATGNCAAGGTGGCTTAGCATATTTCTCAGAGAAGAGTGATTGTTCAAGCCCCATGGAATAAAATGTTTTGCCATCAAAAAAAAAAAAAAAAAAAAAAAAAATCACAATCATGTCCTTTTATCAAATTATTCCAGCAGATCACTGTGACCTCACTACAAAAACCTCAGTTAAATGGATACAAGTCCTGGGTAAATTGTCCTACTTGTTTCAAATTTGTCACATATGAGACATTTACACATCTGTCATTTTGTCAGGTGTAAGTGAAAACTATTATAATGTTGGCGACCAAGAAAAACATTTCCAAAGTATGTTTATCTGAGCAAATGAGAGGTTAACTTGCAAACAAAAATATAAAACAACTCTTGTTTGCTTGAATGCTGATCTGTCCAAGTTGGTATAACTTATCCTAAAGGGTTTTGGTTACAATTTTTTTTCCAACGTAAGGCTTGGTGGCATTTGTGCAACATAAATAAATATCCCATTACAATATGGAATACTTTTTTCATGACTTCATAACGTGTGAAGAGACTGATGCACACTCAGGCAGTTTTTGGCCACATCTCATTCTTTCTGTACCTTACCCATAGAGAAACTCCAATAGACATCTTTTGCAAGGCAAAAAATAAAAAAATAAAAAAATCTAAATATACCAAAACTATAGTGCAGCACTGTTTGACACACAGTGAGAGATGCATCAAAGGATGCATCCACAGTGGCAAACTTTCCAAAAGCTGTAAATCATATGCTGAGCATACTGCACTGACTCCATAGTGTTTGCCATTCAGCTTATATTTTATTCATACCAAAACTTCTGGCTGAACAGTCAAGTAAAACACCAGCCAACTGTAGTAAAATACTGCAAGAACTGTAGTAAAATACTGCAAGAAAGAAAAACGTACAAAATAAACAGTGTGTTAAAAAAATAATCAGAGTTACAGTTCAGTTATATTAGCAAAACACAAACTTGTCAGGAAAGGCAAGAAAGTCCGTAGATTGGGAGCTGTGAAGGTTCACAGCTCAAGTGGCATAATCTGTCGACAACCATCAATTTAATACTCCACAAATCTGACCTTTGTCGAAAGAAGCAAGTCACTGTTGAAAGAAAACTAAAACATTGATGTTTGCCATGAGCAATGTGGGGACACAGAAAATACAGTATGTGGTTTGGTCAGAACTTCAATTTCTAAGTTTACATGTAAAGAAAAACACTCGCATTGAATTAAATTCTTATTAATATTCCAAAAACAAAATTAAGTGAAAGTTTCTTCAAAGGGTCATTGTAAGTGGTAACGTCTGTATTACAGCAGATATGAAGCGGCCTCTGACTCATGATGCTTTTGTTGTTCTGCAGTCCTGCAAAGAGGAAGGTAAGGATCATCTCTAATTTTTCACAGCTGGTGGATGCATACCCCCAAAGGTCTTGCATCTGTTATTGCAGAGGGGCAGTTCTAGAAAATATTGGTTTCTTGGTTTCTCTGCAAAGAAGAAGTCAATAGTCATGGCATGCAACAACATTCAGGCCTTTATTTGTAAATTAAAGATTTTTATTTTTTTTTTTTCACCTCACAGTCGCAAGTTACTGTGTTTTGGTAGTAGTTTGTTGTTGAAATCTAAGAGTTAAAGTTCAATTGGTACAAATAGTTTTGCAAGCATGTGTGGTGTATGAACACCACTTGCCACACATGTTTTTGAAAGCATTGCAGTATAAAATCTCTTTTTTCGTAACAGCAAAAATAAAATTTCCCGTGTGCCTTTGAAGGGTGGATGAGAAACTAGAAATTGTATTTTTTTTATTTTTAAATGCAATGATTCAAGTTTGTGTTCAAACTCTACAAAAAAAAAAGAAAGCAATCAAAAGTATGCATTTAACACATATTTCAATTCAGTGTATGAAATTCTGCAAATTATATTTTCAAAAAGCAATTTTGTTTAGTTTCTTTTCCAATTTTATGTCCAGTCAGCATATTTCCAAATGGAATCCATATTTTAGAGGGTGAACTTTGACCAGAGTCGTGTTGTCCCTCTCTAGTTCAATCTCTACTTTGCTTGAGGCAATAAATGCACTTTGGTTGAGGTTGGGAAAGTTCATGGTTGCAGTTAGATGTCAATAAACATTTTTTGTCTTCAGTGAACATGCACTTTACTTTTATTTTAGACTACAACAAATCCTTTCTCTTTTACCCTTGACCAAGTGGTCACTATTTAACAATACTGCAATCACTGAAATATGGATGCCTAAATGAGGTCGCGGTGCTGTTTATACGTTTAATGCAGGTATATTGCTCTCCGGGAAACGCTCAAAGTGGTTTGCAGTTTGCTTTTGCATGCTTATTGTGCATTAAATAATAAATGATTAAATATCTATTAAAGAGCAAGGAATGTGGAAGAACCTTGAGAATTTAGGCCAGGGCTATGTGCTGGAACAAGAAAGTGTGAGCAGTTTAATTTTCATGTTATCAAAGTGGTAGGTGGATAGATGTGAGCCCCTCTGGGCCATGTTATAAAAATGCTGGGACTGAAACACTTTGCAAGGAGAAAAAAAAAATCCTCTGTTCTCTGTAATGCCATCTATGGTCACAGGCTTTCAGCAAATTCCTAACCTTGCCTTTATGAAACTTTCATATTTTGTTCTTCGCAGGCTTTGTCAAAAAGGTTTTCATGAAGCCTACATTTTCACAGTCATAATGAAAGAATGTTGAGCCGAATTGTATTACAGTGCATTGTACAGCTCCCATTTCTCGTATTCTATCTTCAACGAAATACAGTAAAACACTATAAGAAAATGTCAGTGAGATGAAATGACAAACAAATTTGACAAACCTCCTAATTAATACACTTGTTCTAGATGGTGTCACCTTGATTTCACCTATTAAATTACCACAGAGTCGCCAACAAGGCCACATTGGTCACGTGAGAAGTCATTGACCTAGCCCAGGTTTTAACTTACACAGGGAATGGAATAAATTATATGTGAAATTTCATCCATTTTCTTACACACTTATCCCATTGGGGTTGGGCGAGACGCTGGTGTCTATCTCCAGCTGTCAATGGGCGAGAGGCAGGGTACACCCTGGACAGATCACCAGTCCATAGCAGCATGTGAAATTCCTTCTCCTAAAATATTATATTTTATATTATAGTTTATAACATGCATGTCACTGGAGTAGATCTTGAGTAGGTTAGAGGTCCCCAGCCTTGAACCTCCAGGTTCAAAACTGCAATAGAAAACTTTTATAAACTATATGTTTCATACATATTTGCTAAAACTGTCTCTATGTTGTATGAGACAAAATATTTGTAAAAAACTTTAGCTTCTCTGCCTCCTCCCTGTGGAGCTACAGCCATTTGCAGAAATACACCACTCTCTCAGAAACAACCAATCAGAGCCAGGAGGAGGGTCTTGGCACTGTCAATCATCCTCATGTACGTCATGTCACCCTATGCCTCTTACACTCTGCAAGGCCACAGAGACACACACCTGAGCCTGTCAGGAATGCTCAGGCTAGTTAGCATGGCAACCGTTGACGGGTTTTTTTTCTGTAATGGTAAGTTGTGTTAAGGCACAGATAACGATGCAGATTTTTTAATAACTGTGGAAAGCAGTTGTTAAATCTGTCGCCAACCGTGGTGAGATATTTATCCGTCTATCCACCGTTAGCACATTAAACAGAGCGCCCTTGAGCATGATTGACGGCGATAACACCTTCCTCCTGGCTCTGATTGGTTGTTTATGATCAGGAGAGGTGCATTTCTGCAGATGGCTTCAGGACCAGGAGGCAGAAGAGCTTGAGTCTTTTCACAGATTATTTGTCTAATGTTATACTGTCACGACATGGTGACATTTTTAAATATCTAAGAAAACATAGTTAATAAAAGTTACACACAACAGCTGGTGGAGGAGTTTCAGTCCTCGAATAATCCTTAAGGCCAACAGATTATATATATATATATATATATATATATATATATAAACACAATCTATGTTTGTCAAGAGTGTAGTAAGTACTGCTTAAAACCAGACTTGGAAGAATATACAAAGCTCCTTGGCAGATCAAGGGACAGAAAGAGAGTCATATCATAAAACCAAGGCCTGAGTGATGGACAGGCCATACACTCACAGCAGATGATTAACTGCAGAACACAGCAATTTCTCCCAAGTCCCAGATGAGACTCAGTGAAGGTGAACACAAGTACATGATGAAACTTGAAGTAATCTAGCCCCCAGCAGATGAAAATGTAACAAATGTCTTGTGTTTGATCAGTGGAAACACACATTTTGTCATTTAAAAGAAAAAGAAAACATGCGTATTGTTGAATGGGGAGAAAACCCATTTGTGATGTGTTCAGACTTGAAAGATATGACTTTGGTAAAAGTTGTTGTAAAAGAGGTGCTACAATGCTAGGTGTGATGGTCCTGATCCAGCCCCATCCCCTCCATTACTTGATAATTGTTCACGTCCCAGCACTTTGCCATTCATGTGATGAGGTGTTTCAAGTTAAAAAGCCATTTGTCCTGAGATCCTGCTAACTAAAAAGAAAAATGTCAGCACAGGTGTAGAAATAAGACACACCATGTATGCTGCACATATTTTTCTTTCATCTATCTTTTTCAATGTTAAAAAAAATCACTTGCTCTTTATACAACAAAATCTTTAAAAAGGGAAAGGGGTGATTTTATAGAAAAACAAGTCTGCATTCCAGTTGAATAAAGCCTCCGCAATATTTTTTTTCTTTTTTTTTTTTTACTGAGAGAAACTATTTTATTCTTTAGTCTACAGTTCAACATACAACCCTGTGTACTTTTAATTTGAAGTTATACTGGAGTTTTTACAGATTTTTATTTATTTATTTTATATCTACAGGAATAGGCAAGTGTACGCATTGTTACAACAACTCTGTACATGAATGCTTTTCTCTCTTGTGTTCAATTCCTGTAACAAGAGACATAATGAAAACAGTGCTGGTTTGTCAAGCGCATGGATGGGCAACACCCGAAGAAGATGGGAGATGGATTATGTGTAAAGGTGTGAAAAGGTGTCAGAAGTAAAAAAGAAAGTTTTAAAGAGGTGAACCGAAGCAAGGCAGTGAAATGGCCCAGTCCAGTGCTTTCTCCTGTTCCGTCTAACAATCTGGCAATTGATTCTGTGTTTCCTAATGAGTTCCTTTTGGCCATGTGGGAATTCTGTTTGGCAAACTTCCATTCGTTTAGAAGAATGTGCTGCTGCCACTTTACTTCATCGGGACTCATTTGGATCTTCCATGAAAATTCTTCAAGTGAAGTTATTTGCTCATTAGTTCCACTGGTAGGGTAATCTTCATTGGTAATATCTGCTTTAGATGACATGCTTTCAGACAACTTGTCTTTGAAATAGCGACACTGTTCTACAGACACATGCACAACTTTCCTTTAATTTCTTGTGTTTACTTCAGTGAGATCACAAGGTAATTAGGTCCAGTACACAAATAGATCAGTTTCTATTTTTCCCCATTTTATCAAGAGTATTGAGCCATATAGGTAAATTCAGGAGACAATAACAATGTTTTGTTTTGACATGAATTGCATTTCACATATGTTTGTGTGGACATATTTAAACAGGCAATTCCATTACCTGCATTATGTAGTTGCTTTTTGTAGCAATCTAGCCATGCCGTTTTTATTTCAGTGTCCCATCAACACATAAGAAAGGTTTGTTTAAAAGTCAGACAAAACTCTTCTAAAAGGACTGTGAAGGGATTTAAAGAGAAATTTAGCAGTAGGTTATCTTAGGTTAGCTTTATCTGTTGTTAAATGGATAGTTTGGTTGATTAGCAAACCTTCACAAAGACTACACTGGAGCCAGTTTGGAATTACCTTCTTATGTTTATTTCAACATGTAAGCCGGGGATCAATTCAATCGGCACTACAGTGCACCACTGTTGAATGCAACCAATAAGTGATTGTCAGTAAATGCATTATGTTGCGAATCCTGTACATATATATATATATATATATACATTATGAATAGCATTTGGATGAAACTTGAACACATGCTATGTGAATCTTGAGTGAATCTTGCTTTGTGTATTGCTAAAATAGACGACTAACACAGACTACACTGTGAGGGCAGAGGGCATTCAAAAGTGCTTACTGTGAACAAACTTAACATGGCTTACAGTATCAAAACGCCAAATAATCATCAAAATCTAGATATTAAGATATCATTGTTGCCGTTTCTCAATAAAAGGCTTGAAGTAGAAAAAAAAAACGAATATCCAGGATAACTCAAATTTAGTTATCAGCAATTCTTTTTAGAATTTAACCTTCATTCAGCTTATCCCTTATTAGACAATAATGAAGATCTAAATGCCCAAGGTGTAATATTCACAATAATTTGATTTTGGTTTTGATTTTCTGCCAAATGTTAATGTTCCTAGAAAGATGTTTGCAGGAGAAAATGGTTAATTATTGATCTGTTTGATATGTTAAGCCAGGATTAATATTTTCAGGGTTTTTTTGTTGTTTTTTGGGGGGGTTTTTCCACTTCAAGCGCCTTTGTGCCAGGCATTCCTATGAGTTTAAAATTTAGGTTGTGGATATGTACCCATGGTTTATGATGATATATATATAGAGGGCACAGAGAACTCTTGTTTCCCAGCTGTCTGTGAGTTCTTCTCGCTCTTCCACTTCACCTTCTCCAATATGCCATTCCGGTGCTGCACAGATGATCGCTGTTCCCTTGACTCACCAACTCTGAAACGCATCTCCATGTGACATCTTGTGAGCTTCTAACTTAAGCCAGCGGGGCACCAGACACGAGTCATTGAACATGCCCTGACCATTGAACTGTAAAGTTTATTTGAACTCTTGCAGAACCACCACCAGGGAGGTTTGAGCAGAATCACGGGTGGCTCTGCCTGATATTTTGACAGGGCAAGGTGTCAAGACCTTTATGTCATTGAAACATTAAAGTGAAACATTTGAAATCAATTGTTACAAAAAATCTAAATGGCTAAAAATTATGACTGTTCAGATGTCTGTACCTTAATTTGATTCATTTAAATATAGGTATGCCCTAATCTTATACTAAATATCAACCTAGGATTTGAATTAAGGGATTGTTCCGTAGTGTAGGAGCCCCTTACTAAGCCAAGCCCTCAATACCTCTTATCTTGTTGTTATATTGTCTGTGATTCTGTCAGTTGCACTATGTTATATATATTCACATGTTGCAAAGTCTATTCTTAACAGATAGGTTTAATATAATCTTTTGAGTTTACCTGTAGGTTTCTTTTCTCCGACTGAAGCAATCGGAAGGAAATTTTATAGTTGAATAAAACAATTTCCAAATATTAATCTGTCAGACGTGTGAAGAATAAAAGTCTAACCCAAAGTCGGTCCTCAAGTGCCGGCATCCTGCATGTTTTAGTTCTCTCCCTGGTTTAACGCACTTGGATCAAATGATGGCTCATTAGAAGGCCAAAGGAGAAGACTGATGTGCTGAAAAGGTTATTACCAGCGGGGAGAGAACAAAGACATGCAGGACGCCGGCCATCGAGGACCGACTTTGGGCACCCCTGGTCTAACCAAAGACATTAACGGTTAAAAAAAGAACGGAGTGGGGACAAACACTTTTTTTCACACAGTTCAAAGTAGTATTTCTTTTTACCTTAATAATAAGCATTAAAAACGGCATTTTGTGTTTTGTTGTGTTATCTTTGATTTTCATTTAAATCAGTTTCATGTTCTGAAACACTTGTGTGACAAACACGCAAGCAAAGTATAGGGGGATGGGGCATGCAGGTTTTCACACCACTTTAGCCATTTTTTTTTAGACTTCATTCTCACTGTCGTTAGCCTATTAGTTTTACATTAAATTTAATTCAATTCTTTAATCATGGATAAGTAACAGTGATTTTGCTTTCGGCAGAGGAAAAACCCTAACTAACCACTGTGCTTTGTTTTGCACTTGTTCTGAATTATTTGTAAAAAGGCAAAAGTGAAAGCTCTGACTTCAAGTTGAAGTACGCACAGCTTAAATATATTTGACATAAGCTGTCTTATTCTCAAAGGGAGGAATCTTTGTGATTTGAGAAGTGAACCCTGTACTAAGTGAAGACACCAGGCTGCACTCCTGTGAGCTGCCATGCACCACTGTATTAGAACCATGGATTCATTCACTTAGGCGTTTTTTTTTTTTTTCTGTTTTGCTGTGAAGTGGGAAAACGGGGTTGAGGATTGGCATTCAGAGTTTCCAGCATTAAGCTTAAGGTTAAAACTTTACAACAAAACTACTTTTATGTACTATTTTAAATGTTGCATGATAGATCTGAATCAATGCACTCATATTTATATGATTGTGTGGAATTTGCACTGATATCCTGAGCAAATGTCAAGTTTCTTTTGAACTTTTCAAATTTTTTCTCATGTTAATGAAAAGGGTCTCTGTCTCTGTAAATATGCTTGACACACACCCACACAAATTAGGACACAGAGACATGCTCAAATGTCAGAGGTGCAATGTGCTACTTATTAGTGAATATGTTCTTTGGAGAAGCTGAGCCGTAATTAATTTTATGTCTGCCATTGCCAAAGAGGAGACGATATTGATAACTCTGTCTCTGCGGAAACATTCTAGATGGTAGTGGATATTATTTACTTCTTCAGTGCTGGCTTTTAATGAATTATTTTCATGTTCATCATATCAATACTCCACATACTCTCTGCATCTTGCAATGGAACAATAACATCAGTGTCACTGTAAAGTTTGCTCTGAGATCTAATTAACACTTGTTATAGGAATCAGGCTTTAATACGGCTGTAACTGGCAGGTTTTGGTACAAAACCAGAAGGGCAGCATCCTGATCTGTACAACACAAGAGCCTCGTCTTTGCTAACAAGTCTCTGTAGCCCTTATTAGGCCTGTGTGAGCTGGACACATTGTGCCATTCACTGCCCTCGGCACTCAGTGACGGCTGTGTAGGATGACACGTCCTGCACAGTGGAACTGCCTTTTAACATCGAGACTTTTTTTCTCTCATCTATAAACAGACACATGCGAATGTGCACAACTAAAAACACTTTGTATTCCCCAGGAAGCCTCCAAGCAGATGATTGTAGATGGTGTGTGTGTGTGCGCAAGATGAGTATTCTTCAACCACAGGAACAGGAAAATCCATCGCTATTGTTTGACAGTTGCGGTTCGAGTTATTGTAACTAACCTATGCCATAACTTTAGGATATGTAATGCAAATAATTTAAACAGTTTTGTGAAGCCAAAATCGTGTTTTGCTAATTTTAATTATGCTTGATACCCATTCATCAAACACATTCATACATTATTGTAAGGATGCATTAAATGGACTGTGATGCGAGAGATAAGTTACAGTTTTATTTAGACATTAAGCTTAATTTGCTGTAGATGGGTTTATACCGGACTGCCTGGTAAAAAGTGGTCTAAGCTTGACTGAGATTTAAAAATTCATAAGCTCATCCAAGATAAAAGTCATGCAAAACTGCCAGAGGCATAGACCAAAACTGTTAGACAGCTTCATTTATTTCAGTGGTATTCAGAATGACTCAATTTCATTAGTTCTATTGATGTGGTAATAGTACACCTTTGTGGGAAATTACTGTATTTTTCTTTACTTTATTGCTAAAAATTTGGTGCCAGATATACCTAAATATTTGTTCCAAAGTGAAAAATCTAGATGACACACCTTTTATATGAAGCATTGTCCAAACTCCACCTGAACAAGTTGTACACCCACAATTTTCTCGTGTTGTTCAGTGTTCAATTTGTCTTAATAAAACAAGCTCAGTCATAATTTCTAGACATAATTACTACAGAATTACACAGAGGCAACACCTCTGTGACCATTTGATCATAAACCAGGGGTAATGCACAGCTCTGAGTATCTCCAATGGTAGATATGAAACAGTTTACCATGTGTTTGTAAAATGAAAGAAATGCACTACATTTATTGTCAGTGTATTATTTGCATACCTTGAAATATCATAGGTATTGCTTTAGTAGTTTGTGGAATTTGAGTCAAGCTCTGGCCAAATCCTTTAGTAATGTGTTAATTTTCTGCTGGTAGACTTCCAGTTAACATTTGATCAAATGTACGTAGAATTAAATCAATAAATAAAACCTTTACCTACATACCAAATATTTACTTGTTGTATTGACTTAAATGTGCATGTACTACAGGGCCAGTGTCATGCAAATTCAATGGCTAGACTGCCTCACTGGCCTTCAGTCAGCTCCACAGAGCTCTGCCAAAGAGATGATACTGGTGCCAGGTGTGAAGAAGCAGAAAGAAATTTAAAAGTTGCAGCACAACCAGTCCATAAGAACTGGAGCTTGAGATCACTGCTACAGGGTTGGAACCTTACAAACTACAATATAAGTAAAAATGAAAGGTCTTTCAAAAAATACTTGCACTGTTTTGTGTTTGTGTGCACAAAGACGATAGAATGTGTGATCTCCATTCACTAATATTGTTCTTAATTTACTCATTTCTTAATAAGTTTGGGATGAAGGAAACAGTTGAGTAGCATGTGCTGATCTGTGAGCCTTAATGGTGACTTTTAGTTTGTCACCGTTATCACATAACCTCTTCTTTTACCATGNCTACAGGGTTGGAACCTTACAAACTACAATATAAGTAAAAATGAAAGGTCTTTCAAAAAATACTTGCACTGTTTTGTGTTTGTGGGCACAAAGACGACAGAATGTGTGATCTCCATTCACTAATATTGTTCTTCATTTACTCATTTCTTAAGTTTGGGATGAGGGAAACAGTTGAGTAGCATGTGCTGATCTGTGAGCCTTAATGGTGACTTTTAGTTTGTCACCGTTATCACATAACCTCTTCTTTTACCATGCAAATTTAGTTTTAAGTACCAACTGCTATTGCTTCTATTGTAGATTTTTTATATATATGTGTTCCTATAACTGATTTTTTGGGTCACTTTAGCTACCATCAGACTTTACAATTTGAGGCTATCAACCTCCACAGCAGGGCAGTCATTGATCCTTGCTGTGTTGCAATTGGAGCTGATTCAACTTACCAGACAGCCACAAAATGTGTATCCTCATTAAGTAGTTATGGCAATCACAGCTTGGAAAACAGAAAAACATAAAAGAAACAGAAGCTGAAGAAAGCGGTGTTGATATTTGAAATACTTTTTTCAGTGTCTGTGATGCTTTGCTAAGCAATGCGAGCTCTCCCAGAGTGATGGCATATGTTAATAAAAAGCACTGCAGGAAGTCTCCCTAAACCTAATCTGGTGCCATCGGAATGAATTTTCAAACTGTTGGAAATGTAACATTTCAGCTTCTTCCTGACAATTGTGTATCCGCTTATAAGCAAAATAATATTGTGGCCATTTCTGTCTACACATGCTGCACAGGTACACATACATGAGACAGTGACAGGCATAGCTCCTAATCTACATATCAATTTAGTTTTCTGAGGACACCATCCATTAGATGATGGGGATAATAATTACCTGTTGTACCGCAAGTGGCACAGATTCCCCCTCGGTCTCTTTTTGTGCAAGCTAGGGTCATCAAATCTGTACAGAATCCAGCAGTGCATTGCAAATTGGGACCAGTGAAAAATGACAACACATCACTAGTCCTCTCTATCAGCTTCACAAAATCCCTCCATTGCATACAAGAAGCACTGGAATGACAAAAAATGTGTCTTGATGTCAGGGATAGTTTCAGCAGTAATGTGACAGCTTGGTGTGACAATGAAGCTGCCTTCCTGGGAAATATCTTTTATGTGAAAAAAAAGGTCACAGAGCAAGATAAAGGTCAAGAGATTCTGTCTCACCAAAAGCCTAAAGGCAGATCTGTATTTACAGTAGGATAAGAGAAGCAAATGGTGGTACAGACATTATAGAGGTTACTTAAATATCAATTACGAATCACAAAAAGTAATTTGTTCTTTATTCAGCTTTTGTCAATTATTCTAGGCCAGCTTTGTACATGTAAGCATAACCCTCTCTGTTGAAAATATGAATAAAGTCACATACTAAAACCATCCTTCCATCCATCCATCCATCCATCCATTATCCACAAGGGGTGCTGGTGCCTGGACAGGTCGCCAGTCCATCACAGATGGTAAAATGAGCTTGTACTAATTATACAGCATAATATAATCATACCTGCCAAAAATAACAGAAACACCCGAAGATTTCTCTCTGGTTACAAATGCAAGCATATTTAATCGTTTTGACAACTCCTTTTAACGGATGAAGAGGCTACACACAATGAAAAATTGATGCATCAGTGCCTACACAGATATCAAAGAATCTCTGCACCCTAGTCAGAGACTGCCATCAGGTCTGCCATCATTATGAGAACTAAAAATGGCGGGTGTGAGTTGTTTCTGGACCAGGTCAATCATGAAGTCATTTGGCTGAAATATTTTAGAGGGAGAAATGCTCTTATAAACGTCATAAATTTTATATGACTCCTATCTGGGGCCTCATACAAAAGAATGTGCAGCTTTTATGCTGAAAGTAAGAGAAATTCTGAAATATGCAGCACACTAAAGATATAGATGTGGTCAACTGGGTGCAGTTGCAGATGAATTCCAAGCTGCTCGATGTATGCCCCTAAATACAAATGGGTGGTTGACAAATAGCATAGTTTTGACATTTTTATCACATTGTGATAAAAATGTATATTTTATCAGAAAATATGTTAAAATCTTATTTTTCTGCAACTATATAGAGCAAATATATCAAACGTATTGCAAGCGCATTACATTTTCTAAGTAGATATTTTTTTTAGAACATTATTTTAATGAAATAGGTCTTGGAATAATCTATTTCAATTTTATCCAGTTGTGTCTTGTTATTGAATCATGAACACTGATGAAGCAAGTGAGGCCTCAGGATGGTTCAGTACTGTAGCACTTACAATTCGTCCATTCGTCAATGATAGTTCTCACTGTGGTTTGCTGGACTCCCAAAACCTCAAAAATGGTTTACTCTGACAGATGTCATTGATTTTGTTCCTATTTTTTTTAGATTTATGAATAATCTGCTTGTTCTGGAGATTGTTAATCTGCCTGATGTCATTAGGTGGGTTCTGTTAAGTTTCCTCACTTAAATTT
Source organism: Poecilia formosa (assembly GCF_000485575.1). Taxonomy (NCBI): domain Eukaryota; kingdom Metazoa; phylum Chordata; class Actinopteri; order Cyprinodontiformes; family Poeciliidae; genus Poecilia; species Poecilia formosa. The sequence goes on from NW_006800080.1 coordinate 146,658, forward strand.
AGCAATACATCCCTAAAAATGTAGGAGTACAATAACACAAATGACATAATCTATCATACAGATTTTAAGGACTATTACATTTACATTTTAGAAAAGTCAGCGATCTCTTGTTTTCAGTTTTAATTACATTTTCTGGCTTATGTGATGTTACGGCTTACAAAATGGCTTTGTGTTAAAAGAAACCCTGCTTTATCCAAGGTTTTTCTGGGTTCCTGGGCTTTTTTACTGTTAAGGTTAAATGGTTTCCAGTAAACAAAAGAGGAGATTGTGATGTCTTTCCAGTGACTGCAGATGTTCAATTGCCCACAGCACTTCTGTCATCATTCTGCATGGCTGAATCCTGAAGATGTCACCGAAAACTCTGCACTACATATTCGCTGGCAACACATCACTCCTAGGTTGAAGTCCAGCACTAAGCTGTAAAGGGTCCACAAATGGGACTGAACAGGTGTCACTTTAATTACGTGTCCTCTTGTTGGAAGCTGTCAGAGCCTACAAGGAGAAAGTGGCTCTTTTAATTAGTCTTGGAACTCTGTTGTTGAAACACAGAGACAGTGACAAGCCGGGCACCTGGAAATACATGGGCAGTATCTGCCAGTTGATGTGACTCCTTGGCTTTTAATTAGCACCACCAAGAGAGTGTGTTCATTTTCCATCACTGAAACATGCTTTTCATTTCTTTCTACTTGTTTGGCTGTGGAAAGATTACATAGGTGTCAAACGATTCAGTGCACTCAGCTAAAACCGTGACAATTCATACCTGAAATTCGACCAGTCCCTTCTGTTAAAGTAGAGCTCTGTTAGCTGACGATGCATCTTTCAGTTTTTGGGACCATCTTCTGGTTTGGTGATATAGACAAATACAATCCATGCACAGCTGAAGGATGTCAGAACCACACAGCAATGCAGTTTCTCTCTGCCTCCGTTTCTCACATGTGCACACACTCATTCACTCACATCTTTCTGTATTCAAGGACTTTGCATTGACTTAAATCTGCTTTTCAATCATTCCTTTAGCCTAACCTTGACCTTTACCCTAAACCTACCAGTACATGTATATTCCTATGCCTAACTCAGGGTGTCAAGCTCCTTTTCATTTTGGGCCACATTAAGATCATGCATGAAATGAAATGAAAATGAAAAGTTATCTGTTTGAGCACTTCTTAAAATAAAATAAAATAAAATAAAAATGGTACATCTTTTTTTACACTAACATGATTTGGTACTATACAAATAAAAATAGATTTGATTTCATTGATGAACAAAAAAAAGTAAAATATTCAAGCACATGACTGTTGAAAGTTCTTTTTATGTGGCCCACAGGTCTTAAGTTTCACACATGTTCCATAACCCATTCCAGTTTCCTGATGGTTATGCAATAATTTAATATTTTAGAAGCCATGGTTAAGTATTAAGTAATTCCAATCAAGTAACATGTGAACATTTCCTCAGTCAAATGATCTCAGCATCTCTGCCACCACATGGCATAAACAACACAGTAAAGTGAATTGACTGTTGGCTTTATTATTAAACACTTTTACAAAAAGAATTAAGATGTAGATTAGGCTGTATGGAGACGATTCAAGAAGTTGTACTTAAATAAGGGGTAGAAGAACCAGTAAAACTGGCTAAATGGACTATTAGCTCAGACAACCACAAGTCAAAATCAGGGGTATGAGGCTTTTAGAGACAAGCTGAGCTGGTTACCTCATTTATGTCTCCAGACACCACTATATCCATGCCCTAGCTTCAGACATAAAAAAAAGAAACAATAACAACATTTTAATATGTATTTATTGAAATACATTTGTCTCTCGCCTACCTTCTGACCTTGGCATTGCACCTCAACACCTACGCAAACATATGCAAGCCAAAAACGCTTATCGTAACTTTTCCTCCTCTTCCTATTTCTTTTGATTAATGCATGTATTATAAGTAGAGTATTTTTAAATTCGGTACTTCTGAAATAACTGAAAGTAGCATAGTTTTTACAACCTGAATCCAATTTTTGCTCTCATGTTGTATGATCCTTATTTGACATGTTTGAGCTTATTTTGGATCTCAGTGCTGGTTTTATTGCTTACATTCATTTTTACAATGCAATTTGGAGACCTTTATGTAAAAGGCAGATGCACCGAGCTTGGCAGTGTTTGTCCAGCAGCTGGCACGCAGAACACACAAAACTACCTACAAGTGAAATGCCAATACCTCAAACTTTTGACTCCAGCTCAGACTTGGTGCTTCATAACTCTGTTGCTGGGTGAAAAATGAGCCGGTGGTTATTTGCAGTTCATAATTTTCACTTTCATCCAAATAGTTTCCAAAGAATCATGACTGGTCAGTACACGCTGTACATGCAATGTGAGTCACCGCTATTAAGGCCACAGTATCATGACTTTCAAATAGATTTTTCAGCTTGTGGAAAAAAAATGATGTGGGGTTGAGTGTGTGAAAAGTGTGAACGAAGTGAGAATTTGCGGGGGAGCTGAGAACCCTGCAAATCAGTGTTGTTGAAACATACGCAATTAACGTAACATTCATACCAGAACTAGAAGGCTGAAGTAATAGACTTGTTATAGCAGATTTATTAATTGGACAGTGTGCGGCAGAACTCATTAAAATATTTAGCTGGACAAGCAAAAAAGAGAAACGTTGATTTTAAAGTTGGTGGGGATAAAAATCCATGATAACTTCAGAATACATTATAATTCAATGCTGCTATAGGTGTATTTTCTGGGTCCATAGGTCAGCCAAATATTTTGAAAGTGAGAAGTTCTGTCACTAAAGTTTGTTATTCTGTATTGATGGTCAGTGCTACACTACCTTTCATAAAACGTCTTCCCCTTTTGACCTTACAGAAATGAATTTTTATGCTTGCTATGTTGACCAGCATTTTCTGTGGGCCTGCAAAAGCGAGCTGAAGAGCTATGTCACAAGAAGCAAAGCTGCATTCTTTATTTAACCCACACACACACACACACACACACAACAAGTAAAGCAAGAGCCTGTAAACTCAAAAGCTGTTGAATTTACTGTTAGGTAAGTCCAGCAAGCAAATTGGACCATGATCAAAAACAGGATTATTGATTGGATTTCTGCGTAGGCCAAGATCCTGACTTTATTTGCACACCGACATCCATTACACAAACAAAACAGATGTTTTCACACACTTGCACACACACACACACACACATGCTGCCTCGAGGCGATGCTGTTATATTTCTGATGTAAGATGTGGAATTTGAGGGAGAAAATTCAATATCTACAGTTGAAGGGGACAGTATCAAGTCTGAAGAGCATCCAGTAATTTAAACCAAAGTGCAGAGGGTGCAAAGCAAAGACAAGGTGTCTGTGAGCGGTAACTGTTGAGTCCAAAGGCCTAAAACTCAATACTGCCAGAGGAGTTCTAGTGATCCTATAAAAAAGAATTAAGAGCTGGGAGGGCCAGGAAAGGAGGCAGAAAATGGAACCGGGCTGTATCTGAACAAAAAAGAAAAAAAAAAAAAAAATCATCAGTACAAAACAGTAAACAGAAATGAATTAGAAAAAGAAGTGAGCAGGGATCAACTGGGGCAGACCAAGCGACGCTCAATAGGATTGTAACTCAGCTGGAAGGTTGGCTGATTTTATGTTTCAAAGAAAGCTCTAGTGCACAGTAGAGTCTAAATAATGCAACCTCGGTGTTCAGATTTGTGCACACCTCCTCAAAGCTTGCCTCAGCTTGGTAAGTAGCAACTTGCACTGACTTGAATGTCACCAAAGAAGTCCGCACAGAAAAATCATGTATGAGCAGCACAAGTTCTGTTTTATTAGATCACCCTGGGTCATGCAGGTCTGCATGTATTTCCATTGCCATTGGGAACATTGTAAATCAGACAAATTCATTTCTTTTTCAGTAAAAAAAAAAAAAAAATAGTGTTTTGCATTTCCCAAGTATTATGCCCAGTTAAATTTAATCGATAATAAAGTGCGTCATGATTATGGGCCCACCATATAACCTTCTTGACCCGTCAAAATTAACAGTATCTCCACTGATGAATTTGTGTCATTACACAATTGTGTAAATTGTTCCCATTTATAAGTAAGCACAATTTAAAGTCATTGTTTTTCATACAAAAGTATGTAGATGCATTTTGCAACATTTGTTTTGTGTCAATTGGGTCAAAACTGTGAATAAAAGATGTTTTTTTGTTTTTTTTCCCCAAGTTTGATTTAAAGAATACATTTTGAGCACTTGTACTTGAGAGTTTGAAGTAGTGTAGCTCTTGTTTTGTATTTGTGAAACACATTTTAAAAAATTTTATAAAACTGAGAATTTTCTCTCTAACTTCACAGTCAGGAACAAATACTTTTGCATCAAATACAACTCCACGCAGAGAATCTCTGGGTGTTTTCCGTGTGCATGTTGTTAGATCGACCAAGACATCCGATGTAACAACCTTTTGTATTCTGTTGGTTTGAAACGTCCTTGAAACCTTGCCTAACTTGCTGCAAACATGCAGAATGGAACCCAATCACACAACGGCTGTTTCCTTCACAGATGCAGATATGAGCAAAATTTCTAAAACAGTTTGAAAATGAAAGAGATTTTTTGACTTGAAAGTAAGATAAATGACAGCATACAAAATTAATCAAATGGGATTTAATTAAGTGGATTCTTGGGAGAAAATTGCTCCCTGTCAAGCCTCATAACGGAGCTGTGTTTTTGGGGGATATTTTCTCCCTGCAGACTCAAATGTTGTCACAGAGGGAGGTGTTCTTCAATCACTTAATTCAGCACCTTGATTGCGTTTGACATTTTAGTGTTGAGTGTCTAAAATTTCCCTCAATATGTGTAAATGAGTCAAGCATTTCTTCATTAAGGCTGTGAACATTTCAAAACGTAATGGCAAACATTCACAAGTCTGACCCATTTGAAGCATCAGCATGACCCTTTCGTAGAAGGTAGTGGAAGTTATCAACTCAATTTGCCTTTTAATGAATGTCCAGTTAAATTACTTTCAGAATTCAGAGAAACAATTCCACGCATTAATTGTCTTTTAAATGTTGTCTAATCCCGTGAACACAGGGGGGCAGTGTGGAATCATAATCTCAAAATCACGTCCTTGCTTGCATGCATGCATATAGTTGGGGATTTTCTAGCTTTACTGTATTCGGTCTTTAATGTTTAATACCTGACTTGGAAAAATGTTAACTCTGTCATAGTCCAGTTTTACATTTTCAGTCTGAACCTAACTTTACCACTGAGCTTCATTGACAGGGTTGTCACTGTGGAAAGACACAAAAAGGATAAAAGTAATAAAACCATTGATAAAAATGTAACTCAAATTAGCTTGAACATACAGTGCCCTTACACATTTTTGAGTTTTTGCTTTGACTACCTTGTTAGAAACTTTGATAATGTCAAAGCGGTTGTTTTGGCAGCATACGGTTTAAATCCGACATGCCAAGAGACACTCCAAAGGGGATGTACAGCTCATTAGAGAAGTGACTCACTGTTTTCTGCCCTTCTCCTTTCCTTTCTCCACAACAGGCTTGGTCACGACCCCTGGGCCTTACCCCTTCTTCCACGCTTGTGTGAATAACCCAATAGCTCCCATCCACAGCACAATTAAGGCATTATTACACCCTTCACTGGACCTCATGCTCCAGGGTGAAATGTGGACCTGAGGGTGATGGGGGAGGTGATCGTCTCTGACCCCCATTCTGCCAGCTCTGCCCCACTGTGAAGCATTGGCTGCTCTCATCTCTGACCCATTTTACTCTCCACATGTGCCCGTTTTCACACCAAAACACGAGCATTCTCTCTGAAATGGTCATGGTATGCGCACACACAAACACGCGCGCTCGCATAGTTAGGCCCCCTCTGCTGTTTCTGTCCAGCAGGCAGAAACATGGCATCGCAAGTCCAGTCAGTGCCAGCAGCTGTGCAACGGGCGCCATGTGGGGCACTCATCCGGCCAAGCAGTCTGAGGGGGCGGTGCGAACGTCGTTAGAGGTTGAAGGGTGTTATGTGGGCACCTTTCTTCTGTCTCCTTCTTTTACCCTTTTCGGCTTGTGGCTGCGCATGAAGGAAGCCATCTGCCTGCTGACACTCATCTGTGGCTGCGAGAGAGTTGGTGGCATTCTGCACTTTGCACATGTCTGTCACCCACCCACTTCTTTACTGCTTCTTTACTGTATACACAGCATTAGACCATGTTGACCTTTATATATTTTTTTCTTTTACTGTCTTCTGATTATTATTCTTCATTGATTTCCAGCAGACAGCTGGAAAGTTTGCCACCTGTAGTCTCTTTGTCTTTTACTCAGTCATGAAAAATAAAGTCTAAGATCTAGAACTTGAACTTGTGTTTTGCACCAGTGGAGCTGAGAAGGTCCTCGGACTCTGACCAGGTTGAAGTTCCATTTTTCTCCAGGTGCACATTTCCTGAGTCAGTCTGTGTTTCTAGGTGTAAATGCAAAAGTTTACTTTGAACATCGCCCAAATTAAAGATGGAATTTCCAAAAACTATTAAAAACCTGCATTACATGGATAGATGGATGATTTTAGACGACAGGACTTGGAAAAATGTTTGATAGTACAAATATTTCTTTGTTTTGTTCGATATTTAATCAAACCTTAAAATACTTAAGTCATGTTCCGCACTTCCCACATGTTTCCAGACTTTACAGATAGTTTCTCTACAGCTGATCAAAGTGGATAAACGCATATCTGTCTCTACATCTGAAGCACCTCCAGCCCTCCTCTCTCGATAGCATCAAAGAACTGGAGTTGTTCTTTCCTCCCCTGTATTTTAGCCTTAGGAAAACTATCTTCCATTTCAGTGGATTTTCTGTAATAAAGGTCACTCCTGCCTTTTCAATCATTCTTTAACAGATAATGTTTCATCATAACTTAACAGGAATTAAACTGGATAAGCCTCCAAACTTGCCAAGTGTAAAGCTGCCAATCCAACTGCTCTTGGTGTTTTCTGAGAACCTGTATCCACCAACCAGGAAATTATTAATATTAATTTATGCTAACAGTTTCTTGAATGCATCTGACTCAAAGGGATGATTCTAACAAATGGACTCGCAATAGATGCCTTGCACTCCAAATGTCACGTCTGCAGGCTGTTCCATTTGTTTTGAATGCACTCCAAATGAAAAGCAATTTTAGAGCTCCAGCCATTAGAAGGAGCCCTTACCACTGAAGTTCAAACTGAACCTTAATTAGGAAAATGATAATTGCTAAGTGTGTGTGCTCATTTTCCTTCACACAGCCCATTTTTTTCCTTACCTGACACCTTCATCCCCATGGCAATTTGTATACTTTCCTCTGAATACTCACAAAATGTTAGAGCACCAGAGATTAGCTTAAAGCTGGTCTCTAAAAGGCGGACATATCTATCACATCATAACCGACATGAGATTAACTGCTTAACATTTTTACTTCAATAAATTGTCACAAAAGGATCTGCTCCACACAATTCTCTCTCTCTCTCTCTCAAATACACAGTCTCTACTGCAGAATTTATTTCTGCCAGAAATTTGTCATGCTTCTATTTTTTATTTTAAAAATGTTTGACAGTAATCAAATCCTGAAGATGTAAAAAGAAAAATGAGACTGCAATGATCAATATGATGTCCTCGACCACTTCTCTGAAGAAAGTGAGACCTTTACCTGGTTAAACAGTCAAATGTTTCAAATCATTTTAATATCAAACAAAGATAATCCCAAAAAAAAAACTACAAGGAAGAGGCTTTCAATCGATAATTTCATTTATTATAAAGGAAAAAAAAATGCTTTCAAAATTAACCAGGCCCTGTGTAAAAAAAAGTACTATTATAGGTGTCAGACCTACAATAACTGGTAGCACAACTAGTATCAACAAGTGACATCAAGAGTATGGAATAGTCTTGATGTACTATTCCATACATCAAGAATACGTCTGGAATAGCAGACAGGTCATTTAAAACCGTTTTGGAGGAATTTTGGCCAACAGATTGCATAATTTTCAAGCAAGTCCAACTTTTTTCCCCCCTTAATCTATCAAATGAATTTAACAGTGAATCACTCTAAAACGTTTATTTGTTTTATAAGCTATTCAGAGTTGAACTTGCTGTTGTTCTTTGGACCATTGTTCTGCTCAATTATGCTCTGACCAGCAGACACCAACTGATGGCTGGGCATAGTCCCACAGTATTATTTAAATTCAATCTGGAAAGACTCAGACGAAGAAAAAGGAACAACTAAAAGATTTAATGACAGGAATGAATAGCAGTTCTTTGGCGCTCGGGCCCCGGTAGCTGATTTGAGCTCAGATTTGATGTGAACTCGATGAACATCCCAATAACTGATTAGGGATGCTCTCCCCCGGGGCCCGACACTGGTGGTGGAGGTCTGGAAAGGGTGCCATCCTGGAGAGCCGAAGGATGTGGGTGGAGAAGGGGCGGTGGTGGGTTGAACGCAGCTGGGAACCGGCTGACTGCTTGGGTGTGGATCCTTTTATGCAGAGCTTGATTGATGATTGGACGCGCCGGGTGAGGACCAGCGCTGAGGTCAGAGATGAGAATGACGCCGATGGGCGAACGGAGGGGGCGGAGTCTTCCAGCTTGAATTTTCGCTATCAGCTTCATAAAAAAATAAAAAAAAACACAATTCATGGTTCTATCAACTACAGAAAATATAGGTCCTGCAAAAACAAAGCAGCTGGAGACCAAAACAAAAACACCTCATGTCTGTAGGTACATTGTTTTACTAAAATGGTGGATTTTGTTATGGAACATGTTACTACTTATATATTTGTTTTTTTGGTCAGTCTTGAAAATGCAAGGGATCATCAACATTTTAAGTTAAAGTTTTGGCCAAATGTGCAAAGAGGCTTTGCGTCATTGAGAAGTCTCTCAAGGATGGCGTTTTTGTGGAGGGTCTTTCCTAATTTTGAATCATTAATACCAGTTTTAGCTGAATCAACTGGAGCCTTTAAGAGCTTTAGTTCTCTCTTTAGTTTCCTTGTGACTTCCTTGATGAGTCATTGGTGCACTCTTGGAGTAATTCTGGTTGGGCAGCCAATGCTGAGAATGTTCACCACAGTTTCTCATTTTCTCTGTCAGTGGATAATGTTACTCTTTTTATTGGTGTCCAAAAGCCTTGGAACTGTCCAAATTAATTGATGTTGTCGGTAACCGTTTCTCATTTATCATTAAATTTGTTTGACTTTGTTCTGATGTTCTGTGTTTTTTTTGTTTTTTTTTTTAGATCTCTGGTGATTTCTTCATACTATAGATGGTAATCGTACCTGAAACTGAGCAAAAAATGTGGTCAAACAATGAACACAGAGTTCATTGTCCGTTTTAGTTTTAAGAAATAAAATCAAGATTTGAGAACTACATTTACTTAAATGATCTTTGTTTTATATTGACAATTTTTGATGATCTCAATTATTTAATTGTGAGAAAAACCAAAGCAGTGATGGGGCATACCGTTCTTACAGCACTGTATGTCCGCTATGAAAATAAAACGCAAAACTATAGTCATAATGTGCCACAGCCTGAGCTAAAAAGATATTTGTTCAAACTGCTTTTGGTGTGATTCTAGTCTACACAGCCGAAACAAACATCAGCAAGCCTCAACACAGAGAAAGGTCATAGGATCAATAATTCATTTAAGATGCTCCCTGGGATTGACTCTGCAGTCAGCTTGTAATCAGGAGAGGGGATTTATTTTTCTTAACCAACTTTAAATGCGCATTCCTTCAGCAGAAAAAAACAAAAAGAACCCACACACACAGTGCCACCGCAGTCGATTTCTAGCCCTCTCACAAGGCCAGGAGTTTTTCTATTTTATTTACCCCTGACCCAACAGGGCACTGCTCTTTATAAGCGTTTGTGCTCCACGTTAAGCATCTGCTAAAGAAACTTTCAGGAGAGAAAGAGAAAAGAAGAAAAGCTACAAACAAGGACAAAATCCAAGAACAAAAATCTATTGACAGAAGAAACTTTTTTTTTTTAAATGAATAATGTTTGTCTTGCAAACTTAAACTCAGTGAACACATAATTATGTTGCTTAGCCCGGGAAAGTAAAAAAATAAATAAATAAATAAATAAAATGGGTTTTTAGAATGCAGGTTTTTCTTTGCAAACCAGACAGAAGGAGCTGTTTCATCCAGTTACACACAGGTTGTAATTTATGCATTTATTAAAATGAAATCTGTCTGGGAAAAGAACATAGTTTGCAGTGTTTTCAGATATGTATCAGTTAGTTAGCAGGTTATTTCACGCATGCAGTGCTAACAGGACAGGACATCTGATTCAGAGAAGAAGGCTTCCTAGTTTGTTTCAATTATGCAGTGAAGGAATCTAAGGACTGCACGTATGCTCAAATGCATGCATGCTAAAAACGCTGCAAATCTGTTGGCTTGGACAGATTTACCAAGACAAAATATACCCAGATATTGGGTAAAACTTAGGTCTGTTTTTTATTTTCTTTGAACTCTGGATCCTACAGAGTTGCATAATGGACTGCTTTAATATTTATGTATCTAACTCAAACTGAGTTCAGAGGCAGATTTACGGACAAATTATTTTATATAAATGGAACTCTACGTTTGTTAACACAAATCCAGATTTCCTCAGCAATACTGGCTGATTGCTGGAGATATATAATACATTTCAACATGTTATATATAAGCATGCAGAGGCCGTTTTTTGTTAAAAAAGAATGCATAGTACATGAAGCTATTGCAAAGTAGCTTCTGCACTGGGCTACACTCTGCTGCTTACTGATGGGTTTCACTGTGTAGAGTGTATTTGGTAATATCTCTTTTTAACAGGGACAGCCGCTCTGTTATATCTCAGACAGACTGACACAATCTTGGTTAAATCAATTCATTTATTTTTTTAAGACAGAATAGTGAATTACCATTTCCATTTGTTGTCTACCTGTAGCTGGCAATAAGATTACTGGAAGCTTGGATTATGAGCCTCTTGCACACAAAACCAGAACCATTCCCCTAAAGACAGAGAGACAAAACAAAATGTGTGACAGGCCAACTATAAAACTTAGGTTTAACTCAACATGGTAAGCAGGCAAAACAAAATCAAGGACACACACACACTGGACTTGATCGTCAGACAGGTTGTATGTGTTTCCCAGGTCCCTGTTTGATCATTTTTGTGTTACCTTTGAATTTCTATAAACTCACTTAGGCAAAGAGATGTTATTACAAAATGTTCTTTTAGGGACAACACAGCTAAAACTTTTAATCAACTTTACTCTTTCACCTCTGCTTTAACTTCAACTTCCAATAAGATACCCAGGTGCATTAATTCTCATCATGATCGCCAGATGTCAGGCAACCTTTTGTAGGCCTGACATCTGGCCTACAAGATGTCTTTATTGATAAAGAAAACATGCTGCAATGTTTTCTTGATCAATATTTTGCTGTAGATATATGCCATTATCTATTGGTCTTTGTGTTTTGTTTGCTGCTTGAGCCTTCCAAATGTGATTCTAAGACATTTCTGTGTGTTGTGTTTGTTTACGTATTTATTTTAGTGTTTATCCTTAGTTCTGGATTTAGTGGGATTTATTTTGTGTCCTGTTAGGATAGCCTATGTTACCATTAATGTTTAATATTGGCAGTGGACATTGTGTCAAACGAAGGTGTCAGAACAAATCTGTGGATTTTCTCGAAATGCATTTGTCTGTTTATCCCAGCAGGTGGCATAGCTGATGTGCTTCTTCTGTTCAAAGGGTTTGCCAGTGTAAAAGTCATAAGCTGGTTTCTTTCTTTTAATACCAGCAGAATCCTCTTCTTCATGATTCGTGTATCTTTTGTGACTCTCTGTCTTGGATGTTAGTATTTTATAAAGCACTATTGTTTATCATGAGACTGTCTCTCTCTTACCTGCACTTGGCTGTGGAAGAAATACAAATTAAAACGGCAAGTAGTGTTTAACAGCAAATCACAAAAGCTCACTTTTGTCTGTGCATCTTCCCAGTCATAACTGTTGACAGCCAATGCCGGGAGTGGTGGGATTATTGCACAGTAACGTAAATGAGCAGCCTTTTGTTAACATCCCCAGATAGCTGATCAGGTTTAGGGAGGGCTATTTTTTCCCCCTAATTTGGTGTTGGCTAGTAACAAATCATGTCCTCAATCTTGCCCAATGAAATTCTTCTCCCTAGCTGCACTATCGTAGCTGAAGTCCTAGATGACTGGCTGTCTGAAGCCATTACCAACACAAGTCACCATACTTGACCCAAGCTATGTAAACAGGTAAAGATTTAAGATGAAGCGTCTTGTTTAAATATTTTAGGTAACACTTTATTTGACGGGGTGTGCATAAGACTTGCATGACACTGTCATAAACATGACATAACGTCCGTCATGAACATGAAGGAGTCATTATGAATGTTTACAACTGTTGTTATGAAGTGTCATTTGGAAAATAATGACACTTTTAATGCAAAGTTGCTCTAAACGTTGCATTGAAAGTCCATTAAAAGTGCCAACTTTGCATTAAAATGTCATTATTTACATAGTAATGCAAAGTTGGCCAGAAGCATCTGGAGAAGAAAGAAGTACGACTTGATGACTCTACAGCCCCGTCTGCGTTTCTTCAAATCTTCAACCTCAAGAAGAAGGCATGATCATGAGAGAGAGGTTATGTGACAAAACAACCAACTTATTATTAAAAAAGAAAAAAAAATTGCAGCATAGGATGTTGAAAGGAAGGTATCTGGAGGCTCTCTGTTTCGTATTATGCTCAACACTATATTTTCTGGAGACAAGGATAAAAGCTGAGTAGTTTGCTTACACGTGCAATTAGTGGTGTGCATTATAAACCTGCTTTCTCTTGTCTTCTTTCACATCCCATGTTACGCTGTAAGACACATGTTGGTTGAGTGAGTTTTCTGTCAGAACACCTGTCCTTAGAAAAGACAAATTACTATAAAGAAAGAATTTCATTGACAATTACATCACGAGAGCAGCAGTATGGAAATTTAGTTCAACATGTCAGTCAACTCCTCTTTTCTGCTTGCTATTAAACCATATGGTTTACATTGCTGGTCCTATAAACACGTTTGACTGACAATCTAATCAGGCTGTGTGTGCAGAGAGAAAACACAACAATTTTCTGAATGTGAATGCCGCCTGACACCTAACAAAATAATGACAAGAAAAACATGTTTCTTTGTTGAAGGGATTTTAGCAATGGTTTTGACATTCCATTCATGCACCTGCTGTTTCACATTTTCCTTCACACTAGTGAATGCCAACCCTTGGAAAATGTTTTGTAACACATCTTGGTACACCAACGGTTAATCTGCCATTCGCACTATATTTTCACTACTCTTGTTTTATTAGTTTTTAAATGGAATTATTTAACACGGCAGTTCACGACAGAGTAAGTGGTTGGAGGTGCTCACTGGAAAGGAAAGACAATAACTTATGTGGCAATTTTTATTTCCAACTTGGATCTGTGAGAGGAGATGAAAGCCACAGGGAGATCCACGGGCTCGCTGTATTGTCAGCGACGGCGAGATTGAATAATTAGTGCCTTCCAGGAACTAGTTCCAAGAGAGTGTTTAAAGTGATAATGTAGGCAAATGTCTGGGCCGAATCAGTTCAGTAATGAGTTGGAGCTCGGTGATTAGTTAAATCCATTGCAAATGGCATGATTTGTGTAATGTTTGGAAAACACAGTCATTCTTTTTTTAATTTTTCTTTTGGAAGTTTTTCCAGGGAAATCATGTCGCTGGCAAATGGATTCCTAATATTGAGGCTAAACTGGCTGTATCACTTGCTTTGAGGCTACCTTATGCTGGCACAGACCGTTCTTTGTGTGCTTAGTTGTTGGCTTAGTTTCTCTCTCCGAGGCCATGCTGTGTTTACAAATCAGAGAATTGTTTCTGACTCTGACTAGACTGCCACATCTCTCTGCTGCTGACTGCAAGTAGATTAATCCAGCTAAGACTAATTGCCCTAGCATTGTATTGACTATATGCATGAGGGAATTCAAATCACTTTTAAGTTTCAGTTCTGTAGGACTGGAGCCAGCACTTGAGGAGAGCTACAGTGTTTGCGTGAGTACATTTAGTCAGGCGTTAGACTGGGATGGTGCTATCAATGGATTAAAGGTCTTCATGTAAATGTGATAATGGAAATCTGCTGACTGCCCTAAGAAGCAACAGAAAGGGGAAGTGAATAAACACCCATGTTTCTGCTTTTACCAATTGCTGTTGGGGGCGGGGGGAGAAAAAACAAAACAAAAAACCTCGAAACAAACAGGAAAATTTTGAAAAACTGATCAAGGTGCCTTTGTTGTTCCTACAGAGTATTCTAGGTGAAGCACAGAAGGTGGCTGGGGGAGTCCGATTTCATGCAAAATGTGTTTTAATGTGTTTGGAAGAAATAGTGCAAACTTTTCATTCATCTTGAATTTTTAGTGCTGCCAAATCATATAGTATCCTGTGAGTTTTGATTCATTCTTGTTTTTGCCTTTTTGTTTTTCTTCCAAAGAGAGCCTCACATTATTTTAATCTTTTACCATCCAATTGATCAACAGCTCTGGAGGCTTTCCAATAGTCTTTCAAAGTTGTTTTTTGAAATTTTGCTGCTTTTGTGCTCGTGTTCAGTTAGATGGTCAACCATTTCAGATGTGTTTCGACAAGGATAATTTAGAATTTCTGAAGATAATGTGAATTTTATTCGTACTGATTCTCTCATCAATAGTAGAAATATGACATATGTCAATTAATTCTTTGATAACTGAAGAAATCTCGAACTCTGGAAAACAACAACAAGAAGGTGACATGGCATGGGATGGTTTACAGGAGGAATTACAATACTTTATGTTCAGGATTTTAAATGCTACTTCCTGGTCCAAAGCAACAAGAAATGTACAAGAACAATGATGCCTTCATTTAATCACATTTTTGGCAATAAGGCACAATGAGGACTGTTAGAATAGCCTATGTTGCCATTAATGTTTAACATTGGCAATGCACATTGTGTCATTGTGTAGAACTCATACCTTCTATTGACGTATGAATTACTTTTCATACCTCAATAGAACAATTGCCTTTTTTCTTTTTTTACACACAACAATAAACAAAATAAAGTGGATTTTGTGCAGTTGAAAAATTACAGTATTACAATTGTGGTATTTCCATTAAATAACAAAAGAAATTAAAATCATACATGAATAAGTTATTTCAAATAATACATAAATTAAAAGCATGGCAGCAATGAATGTAAACAGTTACCTGAGATATATTCATAATTCAGCCATGGTGCTGATCTTCTATCAGCCATCAGAGAAGACGTTGGCGACTTACTCAGGCGTTGGAGTGTCAAGCTAGTTGGGAGTGGATGGGAAAGCAGTCCTTTAGAGAAATTGTAGTTTGCAATTTTGCAGCAACATATTTGAATGACACACAGTTTTTTATGAAATGTGCAATGCTGTGTATAGCTCTAGTGGAGCCAGCTGCACATTTCCAAAAAAGAAGGGAAAAAAAACAATCTTCCTCCTACTATTTCCTGTCATCTTCTGCGTGGATTTTGCCAGCAAAATCATGACTTGACTGTTGATATCATGACTTGTGTGATGCAAAAAAAGTGTTAACCATTGCAGCTCTGTGAAATACATCTCAATATGACTGAACCCCTCCCTGCCCCGGCTCTCATTCTGGCACAAAAAACGTTTTATTGAAAAATTGAAGTTTTTTCTAAATTGGCTTGCTTCCTTTAACCAGATTTATTTTTGTAATTTCAATTTGCACAATTGTGTGCTTAACTGAAACACAGCTAACATCAAAAAGCACTCAGGTAAAACTAAAAGATTCCCATAGGATGTTACAACACATGTGACAACCCAGTGTGAAATTCAGCAGCGCCTAACTTTAACGAGACTGAAGGGCCCTTGGAAAATTCTCATTTTTCTTTTTCTTTTTTATTTCCATACCTCACAGGTAAGCACATTCATCATTCTAAAAACAAAGGTTAATGTCTAGAATTCCCTCAATTTCATAGAAAAAAATTAACACAAACTTACCAAAAGTAGATTTAAAATGTTGTTAAAGCTCTTAAATAGACATTTGTTCAGTGTCGTGACACTGAATATCTCGTTTGAATGTCTCTGCTGGCGAGTGGCAATCAACTGTGAGAAGTCATGGAAATGTGTCATGACACAGCACCGACTATATGGAAAAAAAAACGGCTTCAAAACTTGTTTTTGCAGTTGAAATGAAGGTCAGAATTTGAGCAAAATCTTTAGCTGCATTATAGGGATTGTGTTTCACAATATTCAACCTATCTAAGTATAATTTAGGGCATATCACAAAGCCCTGCTATACGTTCAATTGAAGGATGACTCATCTTGTAAGTCTTATGTTTGGACCATGCTTTTTTTTTTTTTGTATTTCTTTAAGACAACTCTTTCAGAGTCTGTTTATAATCTTTGTTGTTTTCTTTTGGCCACCCTGCACAATATGCTGTTATGATAGTGACTACACAAGAAAAGCAAAGAAAAAGTAGAAGAAAAAAGTGACACAATTCTGCAGGTCAAGTGCTAGAGGGCATGTATTTCTTGCATTTGTATTTAGTTCTTACATTCACTTATAGTGAATGTAAGCAATGGAGCCTTTACTGGGTCCAGCAGTATATATCTTTTGTTTTTGTCTTTCTGTTGTGTATTGCCATAAAGCTATAATGCACTTAGTTGTCTTCTCTGTGGTGCCTGGTAAGGATTCACATTTTCTCCTAAACAATGTATAATTTAGCAGTTTTCACAGTACATAGCTCTAGCCTGGAAAGCATAACCAAAAAAACAAACAAAAAAAAAAGCCTGAACTATATTCTAACGCTGGCTAAATCACTTCCTACTAAATTCTTTTTGGGGAAGTTTGATGGCTATAATCCTCAATTCCAATAAATGTTGTGTTTCAGTTCTGGGAAACTGATCTATTTGTGTTCCAAAATCCACCAGTGAGGTCCCAAATGACGGAGACCAGAGAAAACAAACACAAACTCAAACATCAGTTTTATTTTCCAAATATACAGAGCAAAAGCATCATAGATTCACAGACCAGTACTGTTAAAATACAACTGTTTTTTTTTTCTCTTTACAGATAGATGACAGCCACTGCCTAAAATAATGGTTGACCCGAAAGAATTTACACCTTGTCTTCTTGTCATCAAGTTGCTGTATGTGCATTGTTACTATTTATAACATTCTTAAAATGACCCTCTAAAGCAGCGGTGGTTCTTGGTTGAATGGACAAGTTCGTCCTTCTGTGCCATTCACAATCCCCTTCAGGTCTTTCCTGTGTTTTCAAGATTGGAGTAAAGTTTTCATACATCCCTCACTTTAAAGTCCAGTCATTTAAAAGTTCTGAACAAGAGCTAATCAAATAGACCAAATTTCAAATAGACCTCAGTTGGTTGAAGCATTGACTGAGCATGCAATGCAAACTTAAGAAGATATCTGCTGCTCAGTGGACATAACTGTTTAATTTTGATCAGCAAAGCTGCCCCCAAATACCATGACAACCTGGGAGGTAAGCCATGTCATCAAGATTAGAAGCCTCCACTGCTCTATGGAATGTTCATGGTAAAAAGAAAGTACACCCCCTTTAAATTACAGGGTTTTATGTATTAAGTACATAGCTTCGGTACATAGCTTTTCGCCTTCATATTTTGTCTTCATTTTTGTTTAATAAATAACACATGGCAATTCTTTCAGAACCTGGCTCAAACCAGGTCACAAGCCACAACCTTAGAACTGACAGAGGTCCTGCTGACTTTTTACCATGACCGTATTTACTAACCCTTTATCTGACCTTGGGTCATGTTGCCAGTGAAACCTCTTGCCGTCATCAGGAGAACAAAACAACTCAGCCAACCACAGAGAACTGGAACAATTGACTTTCAGATGCTTTTTTTTTTTTCTGTTGTTCTTTCAGTTTTCAATCTAAACCCAAATAATTTTAGAAGCGGTCTGAAGACTAAAACAGAAACTCGAGGATTAACTGAAGATACTATTTTAGTTTTGGTCTTACGCCTGCATTTTGTCACAGTACTAACAAGGTATTGATTGGTAGGAAAGGAAAAACAGAGAGAAAAAGACAGAAAGCATTTACAAGTTATAAAAGGTTTATGAAGATCAGCTCAATGTCTCAAATGGCACCTGCTTTAATGGGCTTTGCCATAGATATTAACAACTATCGTACACAAGGGGAGAGCATAGATGATGGGATTCGGTTTGCAATTGATGGCAAGATATTGACCACCGGAATGCTCTGTGTGTCTTTTTGCATTGTGTCTAGTTTATTCAGACTGAGCAAAACTGGTGGTGCCGTCAACACTTTGCCCTGCTAATGAGCTCAGGCTGAGAGACTTGTCCTTAGCATACCTGAATAAAGGACTATCCTGCATCCTACTCTCTAAGAGGTGCGTCTTGTTTTTATCACAAAAGGGCAGCAACCTCTTGTAATTGTTCTGGGTCTCTGTGTGTAATCATCTGTTATGCCCTGGCATCTGTCTGCCGCTCGCAGCCAGGCAAACAGGCAGCACCAGCCGGTGAGCTGACCACAGGTGAACGGGGCACAAGTTTCCCAACATGGACTTCGGTTCCCAGGGACCAACATGGCACTCAAATCCTGTAGTACTTCTGTGCCCGCCGTAGCTGTTATGCCCATCATTCAGGGGTGAACGAGACAGAAGGCAGGCCAATCAAATATTTATCTGTTTGCAGTGCAGGAGATTCGCTGGACTGGAAAAATGTATTGGGCTTGGATCAGTACAGAAGCTGCAGTTCATAGAGGATGGGCAAAGTTTTCCTGTTCACAAGCTGAAGGTTGCTAAAAGTCTGGGCTCTGATAACTTTTGTAAAGGAATGTTACAAAAGAATTCATAATATGTACAGGTAATATAGACTAAAGCCACGTGTGTCAACAAAAAGATACAGTGTGCAGTTCAATTCAGTTACCGTAGTTTTAGCGTTCCTATACATTGTTGTGGTCAAAATGTCATACTTTTTCAGACTTTAATTTCCTGAGGTTTTACATAAATATTTGCCAATTTTTGAAATTTTGTAAATGTTCACTATGGATGTACTGAATAGATTTCTAATTTGGAACCTGCAAGATGGATGGATGGATGGATGGAAACATTTAGGTAGGTAAAGGAGATGGGAATAATGCCAGTTTCATTGTTTCATACTGGTCCAAGCCTGGAAAAAAAAAAAAAAAAAAACTCAATATTTTCTTCATTCTGTTTAGGAACCCTGTTAAATCTAATTACTACTAATAAAAAAAACTATCTTGCACTCATAAAAACTAAGAAAACTTTATAGCAAAAAAAAAAAATAAAATAAAATGAAATGACAGACATTCTTGACAGTCATCACGGTGCTGAATGCAATGCATTGCTAAGCATCTGGGCATCTTTCCCATCGGCTGACAGAATAATAACCTCTTACTGCTTCTCACTTTAAAGCTGTCCCTGGCTAAGATCATCTCAGAGCCTCAGAGTGTTGGTTCTCCTGGTGAGATCTTTCGGAAAGAGAAAGCAGCTCCTGCGAGCTGTCAGAGTAATTTGTGAAAAATAGGCAGGCTTCATGAAATTTTTGGAAAGGAAACAAAGAGAACATTATTGTCTCTCTGTATAATTTTGATACCATATGTTTGTTTGTCTCTGCAGCTAATGTGCTGTTGAGAAATCTGAGAAAAAGAAATGAAAACCAGGAAAAAGAAAAAAAATATATATAAATATATACAGAGAAAGACAGTATTACAGATTTATATACAGTCTGCTAAGTACCAAGCAGGATTATCAGCATTGAAACAGAGCTTTTTGTCTTAAGCTGTACAATGGGCACCAATCCATTTGTAAAATTAGTCCAAACCTCTGCCTCTCAAGTGGAAAAACCCCATTCAAATACCTTGAATATGATCATGTGTAAAGTGCTTACAACAACAACTTGCTTCTGTTCAAATACAGAGCTTGGTGATTCATGAACTGGAAGTTTCAAGCTCACACAGGATCCTCCAAGTGAACTGCCTCCAGCAGTGCAAACTAAGTAAAACAAAAACCACTGAATTAGATAGGACATTCTGAAATCCGTCTATGCTCTGTGGTGCATTTTTTTTAAATGTAATTTTAAAGAAAATATAATCAGCCAAAGTGTTCCAGCTTTATGATAGTATTTGTCGTTCCAGGAATCCCAGGAGTTTATCTCTCAAAATATTGAGATAATTAAAGCAAATGTAATTCCAAAGTAAAACCAGAGTAAAACTCTGAAATGCAGGAAAACATGAAGGGTTGTATGTTGGTATCATATATGATGTACTACACAATACACAGTGCCTCACAAAAAAAATATTCATACCCCTTGAACTTTTTTGTCGTGTTATGAAAAACTACCTTTCCTGCATTTCATTGGGCTTCTATATCATAGACCAGCACACATCAGTATGTAACTGTAAAATATTCTTAAAATAAAATAATGTGCAATCAATTCCAATCAGAAGTCACCTACTTATTACATATACTCCAACTATGTGTGATTTAGTTGCAGAATAAATCCACCTGTTCTGTGAAGGCCTCAGATGTTAGTGGGAAAAAAAACAAAACACCATCATCAAGTCCAAGAAACANTAACAGGGACAGCCGCTCTGTTATATCTCAGACAGACTGACACAATCTTGGTTAAATCAATTCATTTATTTTTTTTAAGACAGAATAGTGAATTACCATTTCCATTTGTTGTCTACCTGTAGCTGGCAATAAGATTACTGGAAGCTTGGATTATGAGCCTCTTGCACACAAAACCAGAACCATTCCCCTAAAGACAGAGAGACAAAAAAAAAAAAAGTGTGACAGGCCAACTACAAGACTTAGGTTTAACTCAACATGGTAAGCAGGCAAAACAAAATCAAGGACACACACACACTGGACTTGATCGTCAGACAGGTTGTATGTGTTTCCCAGGTCCCTGTTTGACCATTTTTGTGTTACCTTTGAATTTCTATAAACTCACTTAGGCAAAGAGATGTTATTACAAAATGTTCTTTTAGCGACAACACAGCTAAAACTTTTAATCAACTTTACTCTTTCACCTCTGCTTTAACTTCAACTTCCAATAAGATACCCGGGTGCCTTAATTCTCATCATGATCGCCAGATGTCAGGCAACCTTTTGTAGGCCTGACATCTGGCCTACAAGATGTCTTTATTGATAAAGAAAACATGCTGCAATGTTTTCTTGATCAATATTTTGCTGTAGATATATGCCATTATCTATTGGTCTTTGTGTTTTGTTTGCTGCTTGAGCCTTCCAAATGTGATTCTAAGACATTTCTGTGTGTTGTGTTTGTTTACGTATTTATTTTAGTGTTTATCCTTAGTTCTTGATTTAGTGGGATTTATTTTGTGTCCTGTTAGGATAGCCTATGTTACCATTAATGTTTAATATTGGCAGTGGACATTGTGTCAAACGAAGGTGTCAGAACAAATCTGTGGATTTTCTCGAAATGCATTTGTCTGTTTATCCCAGCAGGTGGCATAGCTGATGTGCTTCTTCTGTTCAAAGGGTTTGCCAGTGTAAAAGTCATAAGCTGGTTTCTTTCTTTTAATACCAGCAGAATCCTCTTCTTCATGATTCATGTATCTTTTGTGACTCTCTGTCTTGGATGTTAGTATTTTATAAAGCACTATTGTTTATCATGAGACTGTCTCTCTCTTACCTGCACTTGGCTGTGGAAGAAATACAAATTAAAACGGCAAGTAGCGTTTAACAGCAAATCACAAAAGCTCACTTTTGTCTGTGCATCTTCCCAGTCATAACTGTTGACAGCCAATGCCGGGAGTGGTGGGATTATTGCACAGTAACGTAAATGAGCAGCCTTTTGTTAACATCCCCAGATAGCTGATCAGGTTTAGGGAGGGCTATTTTTTCCCCCTAATTTGGTGTTGGCTAGTAACAAATCATGTCCTCAATCTTGCCCAATGAAATTCTTCTCCCTAGCTGCACTATCGTAGCTGAAGTCCTAGATGACTGGCTGTCTGAAGCCATTACCAACACAAGTCACCATACTTGACCCAAGCTATGTAAACAGGTAAAGATTTAAGATGAAGCGTCTTGTTTAAATATTTTAGGTAACACTTTATTTGACGGGGTGTGCATAAGACTTGCATGACACTGTCATAAACATGACATAACGTCCGTCATGAACATGAAGGAGTCATTATGAATGTTTACAACTGTTGTTATGAAGTGTCATTTGGAAAATAATGACACTTTTAATGCAAAGTTGCTCTAAACGTTGCATTGAAAGTCCATTAAAAGTGCCAACCTTGCATTAAAATGTCATTATTTACATAGTAATGCAAAGTTGGCCAGAAGCATCTGGAGAAGAAAGAAGTACGACTTGATGACTCTACAGCCCCGTCTGCGTTTCTTCAAATCTTCAACCTCAAGAAGAAGGCATGATCATGAGAGAGAGGTTATGTGACAAAACAACCAACTTATTATTAAAAAAGAAAAAAAAATTGCAGCATAGGATGTTGAAAGGAAGGTATCTGGAGGCTCTCTGTTTCGTATTATGCTCAACACTATATTTTCTGGAGACAAGGATAAAAGCTGAGTAGTTTGCTTACACGTGCAATTAGTGGTGTGCATTATAAACCTGCTTTCTCTTGTCTTCTTTCACATCCCATGTTACGCTGTAAGACACATGTTGGTTGAGTGAGTTTTCTGTCAGAACACCTGTCCTTAGAAAAGACAAATTACTATAAAGAAAGAATTTCATTGACAATTACATCACGAGAGCAGCAGTATGGAAATTTAGTTCAACATGTCAGTCAACTCCTCTTTTCTGCTTGCTATTAAACCATATGGTTTACATTGCTGGTCCTATAAACACGTTTGACTGACAATCTAATCAGGCTGTGTGTGCAGAGAGAAAACACAACAATTTTCTGAATGTGAATGCCGCCTGACACCTAACAAAATAATGACAAGAAAAACATGTTTCTTTGTTGAAGGGATTTTAGCAATGGTTTTGACATTCCATTCATGCACCTGCTGTTTCACATTTTCCTTCACACTAGTGAATGCCAACCCTTGGAAAATGTTTTGTAACACATCTTGGTACACCAACGGTTAATCTGCCATTCGCACTATATTTTCACTACTCTTGTTTTATTAGTTTTTAAATGGAATTATTTAACACGGCAGTTCACGACAGAGTAAGTGGTTGGAGGTGCTCACTGGAAAGGAAAGACAATAACTTATGTGGCAATTTTTATTTCCAACTTGGATCTGTGAGAGGAGATGAAAGCCACAGGGAGATCCACGGGCTCGCTGTATTGTCAGCGACGGCGAGATTGAATAATTAGTGCCTTCCAGGAACTAGTTCCAAGAGAGTGTTTAAAGTGATAATGTAGGCAAATGTCTGGGCCGAATCAGTTCAGTAATGAGTTGGAGCTCGGTGATTAGTTAAATCCATTGCAAATGGCATGATTTGTGTAATGTTTGGAAAACACAGTCATTCTTTTTTTAATTTTTCTTTTGGAAGTTTTTCCAGGGAAATCATGTCGCTGGCAAATGGATTCCTAATATTGAGGCTAAACTGGCTGTATCACTTGCTTTGAGGCTACCTTATGCTGGCACAGACCGTTCTTTGTGTGCTTAGTTGTTGGCTTAGTTTCTCTCTCCGAGGCCATGCTGTGTTTACAAATCAGAGAATTGTTTCTGACTCTGACTAGACTGCCACATCTCTCTGCTGCTGACTGCAAGTAGATTAATCCAGCTAAGACTAATTGCCCTAGCATTGTATTGACTATATGCATGAGGGAATTCAAATCACTTTTAAGTTTCAGTTCTGTAGGACTGGAGCCAGCACTTGAGGAGAGCTACAGTGTTTGCGTGAGTACATTTAGTCAGGCGTTAGACTGGGATGGTGCTATCAATGGATTAAAGGTCTTCATGTAAATGTGATAATGGAAATCTGCTGACTGCCCTAAGAAGCAACAGAAAGGGGAAGTGAATAAACACCCATGTTTCTGCTTTTACCAATTGCTGTTGGGGGCGGGGGGAGAAAAAACAAAACAAAAAACCTCGAAACAAACAGGAAAATTTTGAAAAACTGATCAAGGTGCCTTTGTTGTTCCTACAGAGTATTCTAGGTGAAGCACAGAAGGTGGCTGGGGGAGTCCGATTTCATGCAAAATGTGTTTTAATGTGTTTGGAAGAAATAGTGCAAACTTTTCATTCATCTTGAATTTTTAGTGCTGCCAAATCATATAGTATCCTGTGAGTTTTGATTCATTCTTGTTTTTGCCTTTTTGTTTTTCTTCCAAAGAGAGCCTCACATTATTTTAATCTTTTACCATCCAATTGATCAACAGCTCTGGAGGCTTTCCAATAGTCTTTCAAAGTTGTTTTTTGAAATTTTGCTGCTTTTGTGCTCGTGTTCAGTTAGATGGTCAACCATTTCAGATGTGTTTCGACAAGGATAATTTAGAATTTCTGAAGATAATGTGAATTTTATTCGTACTGATTCTCTCATCAATAGTAGAAATATGACATATGTCAATTAATTCTTTGATAACTGAAGAAATCTCGAACTCTGGAAAACAACAACAAGAAGGTGACATGGCATGGGATGGTTTACAGGAGGAATTACAATACTTTATGTTCAGGATTTTAAATGCTACTTCCTGGTCCAAAGCAACAAGAAATGTACAAGAACAATGATGCCTTCATTTAATCACATTTTTGGCAATAAGGCACAATGAGGACTGTTAGAATAGCCTATGTTGCCATTAATGTTTAACATTGGCAATGCACATTGTGTCATTGTGTAGAACTCATACCTTCTATTGACGTATGAATTACTTTTCATACCTCAATAGAACAATTGCCTTTTTTCTTTTTTTACACACAACAATAAACAAAATAAAGTGGATTTTGTGCAGTTGAAAAATTACAGTATTACAATTGTGGTATTTCCATTAAATAACAAAAGAAATTAAAATCATACATGAATAAGTTATTTCAAATAATACATAAATTAAAAGCATGGCAGCAATGAATGTAAACAGTTACCTGAGATATATTCATAATTCAGCCATGGTGCTGATCTTCTATCAGCCATCAGAGAAGACGTTGGCGACTTACTCAGGCGTTGGAGTGTCAAGCTAGTTGGGAGTGGATGGGAAAGCAGTCCTTTAGAGAAATTGTAGTTTGCAATTTTGCAGCAACATATTTGAATGACACACAGTTTTTTATGAAATGTGCAATGCTGTGTATAGCTCTAGTGGAGCCAGCTGCACATTTCCAAAAAAGAAGGGAAAAAAAACAATCTTCCTCCTACTATTTCCTGTCATCTTCTGCGTGGATTTTGCCAGCAAAATCATGACTTGACTGTTGATATCATGACTTGTGTGATGCAAAAAAAGTGTTAACCATTGCAGCTCTGTGAAATACATCTCAATATGACTGAACCCCTCCCTGCCCCGGCTCTCATTCTGGCACAAAAAACGTTTTATTGAAAAATTGAAGTTTTTTCTAAATTGGCTTGCTTCCTTTAACCAGATTTATTTTTGTAATTTCAATTTGCACAATTGTGTGCTTAACTGAAACACAGCTAACATCAAAAAGCACTCAGGTAAAACTAAAAGATTCCCATAGGATGTTACAACACATGTGACAACCCAGTGTGAAATTCAGCAGCGCCTAACTTTAACGAGACTGAAGGGCCCTTGGAAAATTCTCATTTTTCTTTTTCTTTTTTATTTCCATACCTCACAGGTAAGCACATTCATCATTCTAAAAACAAAGGTTAATGTCTAGAATTCCCTCAATTTCATAGAAAAAAATTAACACAAACTTACCAAAAGTAGATTTAAAATGTTGTTAAAGCTCTTAAATAGACATTTGTTCAGTGTCGTGACACTGAATATCTCGTTTGAATGTCTCTGCTGGCGAGTGGCAATCAACTGTGAGAAGTCATGGAAATGTGTCATGACACAGCACCGACTATATGGAAAAAAAAACGGCTTCAAAACTTGTTTTTGCAGTTGAAATGAAGGTCAGAATTTGAGCAAAATCTTTAGCTGCATTATAGGGATTGTGTTTCACAATATTCAACCTATCTAAGTATAATTTAGGGCATATCACAAAGCCCTGCTATACGTTCAATTGAAGGATGACTCATCTTGTAAGTCTTATGTTTGGACCATGCTTTTTTTTTTTTTGTATTTCTTTAAGACAACTCTTTCAGAGTCTGTTTATAATCTTTGTTGTTTTCTTTTGGCCACCCTGCACAATATGCTGTTATGATAGTGACTACACAAGAAAAGCAAAGAAAAAGTAGAAGAAAAAAGTGACACAATTCTGCAGGTCAAGTGCTAGAGGGCATGTATTTCTTGCATTTGTATTTAGTTCTTACATTCACTTATAGTGAATGTAAGCAATGGAGCCTTTACTGGGTCCAGCAGTATATATCTTTTGTTTTTGTCTTTCTGTTGTGTATTGCCATAAAGCTATAATGCACTTAGTTGTCTTCTCTGTGGTGCCTGGTAAGGATTCACATTTTCTCCTAAACAATGTATAATTTAGCAGTTTTCACAGTACATAGCTCTAGCCTGGAAAGCATAACCAAAAAAACAAACAAAAAAAAAAGCCTGAACTATATTCTAACGCTGGCTAAATCACTTCCTACTAAATTCTTTTTGGGGAAGTTTGATGGCTATAATCCTCAATTCCAATAAATGTTGTGTTTCAGTTCTGGGAAACTGATCTATTTGTGTTCCAAAATCCACCAGTGAGGTCCCAAATGACGGAGACCAGAGAAAACAAACACAAACTCAAACATCAGTTTTATTTTCCAAATATACAGAGCAAAAGCATCATAGATTCACAGACCAGTACTGTTAAAATACAACTGTTTTTTTTTTCTCTTTACAGATAGATGACAGCCACTGCCTAAAATAATGGTTGACCCGAAAGAATTTACACCTTGTCTTCTTGTCATCAAGTTGCTGTATGTGCATTGTTACTATTTATAACATTCTTAAAATGACCCTCTAAAGCAGCGGTGGTTCTTGGTTGAATGGACAAGTTCGTCCTTCTGTGCCATTCACAATCCCCTTCAGGTCTTTCCTGTGTTTTCAAGATTGGAGTAAAGTTTTCATACATCCCTCACTTTAAAGTCCAGTCATTTAAAAGTTCTGAACAAGAGCTAATCAAATAGACCAAATTTCAAATAGACCTCAGTTGGTTGAAGCATTGACTGAGCATGCAATGCAAACTTAAGAAGATATCTGCTGCTCAGTGGACATAACTGTTTAATTTTGATCAGCAAAGCTGCCCCCAAATACCATGACAACCTGGGAGGTAAGCCATGTCATCAAGATTAGAAGCCTCCACTGCTCTATGGAATGTTCATGGTAAAAAGAAAGTACACCCCCTTTAAATTACAGGGTTTTATGTATTAAGTACATAGCTTCGGTACATAGCTTTTCGCCTTCATATTTTGTCTTCATTTTTGTTTAATAAATAACACATGGCAATTCTTTCAGAACCTGGCTCAAACCAGGTCACAAGCCACAACCTTAGAACTGACAGAGGTCCTGCTGACTTTTTACCATGACCGTATTTACTAACCCTTTATCTGACCTTGGGTCATGTTGCCAGTGAAACCTCTTGCCGTCATCAGGAGAACAAAACAACTCAGCCAATCACAGAGAACTGGAACAACTGACTTTCAGATGCTTTTTTTTTCTGTTGTTCTTTCAGTTTTCAATCTAAACCCAAATAATTTTAGAAGCGGTCTGGAGACTAAAACAGAAACTCGAGGATTAACTGAAGATACTATTTTAGTTTTGGTCTTATGCCTGCATTTTGTCACAGTACTAACAAGGTATTGATTGGTAGGAAAGGAAAAACAGAGAGAAAAAGACAGAAAGCATTTACAAGTTATAAAAGGTTTATGAAGATCAGCTCAATGTCTCAAATGGCACCTGCTTTAATGGGCTTTGCCATAGATATTAACAACTATCGTACACAAGGGGAGAGCATAGATGATGGGATTCGGTTTGCAATTGATGGCAAGATATTGACCACCGGAATGCTCTGTGTGTCTTTTTGCATTGTGTCTAGTTTATTCAGACTGAGCAAAACTGGTGGTGCCGTCAACACTTTGCCCTGCTAATGAGCTCAGGCTGAGAGACTTGTCCTTAGCATACCTGAATAAAGGACTATCCTGCATCCTACTCTCTAAGAGGTGCGTCTTGTTTTTATCACAAAAGGGCAGCAACCTCTTGTAATTGTTCTGGGTCTCTGTGTGAAATCATCTGTTATGCCCTGGCATCTGTCTGCCGCTCGCAGCCAGGCAAACAGGCAGCACCAGCCGGTGAGCTGACCACAGGTGAACGGGGCACAAGTTTCCCAACATGGACTTCGGTTCCCAGGGACCAACATGGCACTCAAATCCTGTAGTACTTCTGTGCCCGCCGTAGCTGTTATGCCCATCATTCAGGGGTGAACGAGACAGAAGGCAGGCCAATCAAATATTTATCTGTTTGCAGTGCAGGAGATTCGCTGGACTGGAAAAATGTATTGGGCTTGGATCAGTACAGAAGCTGCAGTTCATAGAGGATGGGCAAAGTTTTCCTGTTCACAAGCTGAAGGTTGCTAAAAGTCTGGGCTCTGATAACTTTTGTAAAGGAATGTTACAAAAGAATTCATAATATGTACAGGTAATATAGACTAAAGCCACGTGTGTCAACAAAAAGATACAGTGTGCAGTTCAATTCAGTTACCGTAGTTTTAGCGTTCCTATACATTGTTGTGGTCAAAATGTCATACTTTTTCAGACTTTAATTTCCTGAGGTTTTACATAAATATTTGCCAATTTTTGAAATTTTGTAAATGTTCACTATGGATGTACTGAATAGATTTCTAATTTGGAACCTGCAAGATGGATGGATGGATGGATGGAAACATTTAGGTAGGTAAAGGAGATGGGAATAATGTCTGTTTCATTGTTTCATACCGGTCCAAACCTGGAAAAAAAATAAACTCAATATTTTCTTCATTCTGTTTAGGAACCCTGTTAAATCTAATTACTACTAATAAAAAAAACTATCTTGCACTCATAAAAACTAAGAAAACTTTATAGCAAAAAAAAAAAATAAAATAAAATGAAATGACAGACATTCTTGACAGTCATCACGGTGCTGAATGCAATGCATTGCTAAGCATCTGGGCATCTTTCCCATCGGCTGACAGAATAATAACCTCTTACTGCTTCTCACTTTAAAGCTGTCCCTGGCTAAGATCATCTCAGACCCTCAGAGTGTTGGTTCTCCTGGTGAGATCTTTCGGAAAGAGAAAGCAGCTCCTGCGAGCTGTCAGAGTAATTTGTGAAAAATAGGCAGGCTTCATGAAATTTTTGGAAAGGAAACAAAGAGAACATTATTGTCTCTCTGTATAATTTTGATACCATATGTTTGTTTGTCTCTGCAGCTAATGTGCTGTTGAGAAATCTGAGAAAAAGAAATGAAAACCAGGAAAAAGAAAAAAAATATATATAAATATATACAGAGAAAGACAGTATTACAGATTTATATACAGTCTGCTAAGTACCAAGCAGGATTATCAGCATTGAAACAGAGCTTTTTGTCTTAAGCTGTACAATGGGCACCAATCCATTTGTAAAATTAGTCCAAACCTCTGCCTCTCAAGTGGAAAAACCCCATTCAAATACCTTGAATATGATCATGTGTAAAGTGCTTACAACAACAACTTGCTTCTGTTCAAATACATAGCTTGGTGATTCATGAACTGGAAGTTTCAAGCTCACACAGGATCCTCCGAGTGAACTGCCTCCAGCAGTGCAAACTAAGTAAAACAAAAACCACTGAATTAGATAGGACATTCTGAAATCCGTCTATGCTCTGTGGTGTATTTTTTAAATGTAATTTTAAAGAAAATATAATCAGCCAAAGTGTTCCAGCTTTATGATAGTATTTGTCGTTCCAGGAATCCCAGGAGTTTATCTCTCAAAATATTGAGATAATTAAAGCAAATGTAATTCCAAAGTAAAACCAGAGTAAAACTCTGAAATGCAGGAAAACATGAAGGGTTGTATGTTGGTATCATATATGATGTACTACACAATACACAGTGCCTCACAAAAGAAAAAAATATTCATACCCCTTGAACTTTTCTGTCGCGTTATGAAAAACTACCTTTGCTGCATTTCATTGGGCTTCTATATCATAGACCAGCACACATCAGTATGTAACTGTAAAATATTCTTAAAATAAAATAATGTGCAATCAATTCCAATCAGAAGTCACCTACTTATTACATATACTCCAACTATGTGTGATTTAGTTGCGGTATAAATCCAGCTGTTCTGTGAAGGCCTCAGATGTTAGTGAAAAAAAAAAAAAGAAAAACACCATCATCAAGTCCGAGAAACACAGCGAACTTGTCAGTGGTCCAATTGGGGAATGTATTCAAGGAGTATTAGGTTCTACAGCAATATCACAAGCTTTGAAAGTCTTGAAGACCATTGTCCATTTCACCGTCCAGAAATAGAATGAGTAGGGCTTTCCAGCTAACAAGCCAAGCAATGACAGCATTAATCAGAGAAGTGAGCATGAGGTAATTTTGAAGGAGTTAGGAGTATGTCAACAGGACTATCATTAGTCCTGCACTCCACAAATTTGGTCTGTATGGAAGGGTGAAAACATAAAAGGCAATAAGAAGTCCAATTTGCAATTTCCCACTAGCCATGTAGAGGAAGAATCTGCCAAGATGAAACGAAAGCTTAATTTTGTGGCCTTTATACTTTGTGTGTAAAGGAAAACAAACACTGCATATTGCCCTGAGTACGACAGAAAAATATGATGGAAGCTGATCAGAAATGATGGGAAGATAGCATAAAATACATACATCCTTTTTGTTCTGCTTCATATTCACTTTTACTATGTGATGGTCTATCACCTGAAATCCCAATAAAATACATTAAAGCCAATAGTTGTAAAAAAAAACAACATATAACTGCTAAAGTGGTGTAAACAGTTTTGGAAGGTACAGTGCATGATGTCTTTTTTCTACATCTGCTTTAAAAACACAGTCAAAAAAAAATCACTTTGTTGGTTCTGGTTAGAAAGAAATGGATCGAATCATTAGCTTTGGCTTATCACCTACTTGAATTCGCAGGGCTTGGTACTTAAAAAAAAAAACAAAAACAAAAAAAACTCTGGTCAATAGTCTGGGTTTTCCCATAAAGCCCCATAAAAAGAACAATTATGATTACAAGAAGTATTATGGTATAAAAGTTAGTGTTTAAGTGGCTAAAGGCTGAGTGCAGCATCAGCAACTGGGTACTGAACGAAACCTAATATATGTCACAGTGTGAACAGGCATTAGCTTTCCACCACCGTCTTCATAGACAACATAAAAACTGAAAATAAATAAATAAAACCATCTCTATCTGTTTGTCATGTTCGACCAGCACAATCACCAGTAGGTATACAGTCAGGATGCACTAAGCCCCAGTGTCAACAGTGATACTGACAATACTAATGGGGTATTCACACAAGTAGCTAGAACATGATGTTTACTTTTTATTTATCGGTGTCGTTGATGACCTTTAGATTTAGAAGAAAAAACAAACAAACTGACAAATGCAATGCAAGTTGTAGCTTGTGAGCTTTCCTCTTTTATGTGTCTTGGAACTAGATTTGGTATCAAAACATAATATTGGACAAAGCTCCGCATAAGCTGGACAGCTGATAGTGTTTGCCTATCTCACTTTGTAAGTTAGCAATGACCCAGTTCAAACAGACCCTCAAGGCAAAACAGATATAGACATTAAGAGGCGCTTGTGTATATTTCTGCGCGATGTGGAAAATGAGTCAAACATTTAGATGCTTGAAAAGAAATTACAGTCATGTGTGGACACTGATGTTTTATCGCGGCGTCGAAGCATGACTCAGAGATTTCAATTGAGGTCTTAGATCTTCTTCTTGCGAAGCTCAGATATAGAAAAAGAGGGGGAAATAGGCGTTCGTTTTAAAGTTCTCCTCCGCCTGCAACAACTTAACCTTCGCACACAGTGTGAACGGGCAAGGAGGAAGTGTTGCAAGTTATAAATTTAACAGACAGAAAATAACATGCACATTCACTGTTGTGCTTTAAACTACAAGAGGGCAGCAGGACGTTGGCTTTGTTTCATTGTCTGGCAGTTTGTGCAGAGTGCTGCGCTGAATGCTCACTTTTTCTCTGTGTCACAGTCTTCAGAAAGCAAATTTGGTCCATGCCAGCAGAGCTGATTGTCACACAAAGCCTTTGAAATCATGCTCTCTGATTCCTTAACAATCTGAATGCAGAAACCAAGTATTGCAAGTTAAATTTCAAACTTGTAGTGTCTGTATTGGCAAATAAGCTCTCAGTGGCACATCTGTATTTTGGGTCAAAAAAAAAAGGGATAGAGGAGGATTGATGATTTAAGCATGAAGGAAATATAAGGCTTCTTGATTCATTTTTTTTGGGGACATTTTGATGTCTAAGCAGGTCACAAGGTCCATCAAGCCCAGTCGTCGTTTGAGCGTCCCATAGGAATTTTTTTTTTTTTTTTTTTACAAACACTGATACTTCAGGGGATCCTTAACAGTTTTACAATCCTGACTGCTCGTTGCTCCTCATCCAAACACCCTCCCTCTCTAGCGGTCAGACGTGGGTCTGCATCCGCTTCTGGAGGGGTCGGGTGAGGTCCGAGTTCTGTGAGGACGACTGGGAGTAGTGGGAAGAGGAAGAGGCGGACGCCTTGCTGTCTTTATCAAACTGCACATAGCCGTCCGGCTTACTGTAGCTGCTGATGCTGCTGTCGCACTGCGTGTCAATGAAAGAGCTGGAGTCGCTGAGCGAGCCACGCTGGAACTCCCGCTCGCAGAGCTCGATGGAGCTGCTGCCCATGCCAAGCACAAAACGCTGGCCATAGTCGTACAGGCGGTTGGGGCCTGCCCCCAGCGTGGAGTAGATGTTGGTGAAGGACATGCCTGTTGGCACTCGCTGCTTGCCGAGGGTGCCGGTGTTGGTGGAGTTCCTCACCTCGGCGGTCTGATTCCCCGTCATGGTCGGCGTGTGGTGCTCTTTGAAGGTGTTGACACTGTAATAGCCATTTGTAGGGTCCTGTTGAAGACAAGAAAGAAAATACAGATGACAGGTGAGAGGACAGTTGTTTGCTCGAATGTTCAGTTCCAGTCGTCATACCGTTATATTCAATAAATTAGAAAGTGTCAGATGAAAAGCATCTTTGAAAACAACAACTGTTTTAAGAAGGTATTGAACGTACTTTTCATCAAGCTTGAGTTTCTGTAGAAAACGTTTTTTTTTTATTGGTCTGATATATCCTAATGGTTTTATTAGTGGTGAGTGGAAAATTATAATCTACAGAAATAAAGGCTTGAAAACATCGGCTTTTGTAAAAGTATTCTATATGCCAGCAATGTGTTTCACTTAATAAACCGAAGTACTGAAATAAATCCACTTTTCAATCATCTTCGTGTCATTGAAGGTAGAAGACCATTTATTTCCGCTTGATTCTCATCTCCCTTCAGCGATCCGTCTGAGATTTGTCCCATTGAGTTCGATTTCTCAAGATGCATTTCATCAAGTAGTGAACAGAAGGAAGAGTTGCGAACAATAATGATAATTTTCTGTGCTGTTTTAGAGTTGTAGACTCCCTGTGGTTTTAGTTTGGCAATGGCAGAGGAGGAAGTGAATAAAGCCAATGAGTCCATGTTGGCCAGACTTACAAATACTGAGCAATAAAAGTTGAGACAAGAGCAATATTTAAGGCATTTTATTGCTGGCAAAGATGTTGTGACCCTACTCCCAACAGGCTTATTTACAGCACACACAATTTCCACTTCCCTCTGTATGAAACAGATTAGAACAAGCAGCTGAATTTTAATCAGGCCAGTAAAATACACATGTTTTATAAACACCTAAGCTGTTTGTAAAAGTAGTGGAATTCCTCTTTTCTCCTAGCCTAAACACACCTAAAAAAAAAAAAAAAAAAAAGATAAAAAATATTTTTCGAGTAATTAAAACAAAATAATCTCATAACTGCTTTTTTTTGTTACATACAGGAAGCCAAGGCTTCCTGCCAAGTCTATGAACTGGACCCTTAATAAATGTATAACTCTATGCAACTCGAGATCAAGTAGACAACAATAGAAATAAGTTCAACGTTAATTAACAAAGTTGAATCTGGTCTTACTTTATTGATACTCTTTATATAAGAGGTTAGAGGCAGTTTGGCCAAACTGCCTCTAACCAAACAACACAAAGTTTACAGTTCGCTTCGTGTGTCAAAGAAAGTGCAGATGAAACTTGGTGTGAAGGTTTGGTGTGCTACAACTCTGTCCTTGAATCCACGCTCCTCACTAATTAAGCCTTGGCTCAATGCTCAGTGTGGCATCTGTGTCACTGCAAAGTTCACATGCATACCAGCTTTAATTAGACCTTAATGGGTCACAGTGTCTGTAATTCCATGTCAGCGTCGGAACTGCTTCTGTGGTTACAGCTGTGCCACTTGTTTGTCTGCATTGTGTTGTTTTCTAAGGGTCCAGCCAGGGGCATGTGTGCTTTTTTTTATGTTCTCCTATGAATGGATGTGAATGTCAAGCACGGCGAGTGTGGCTTCGAATCTCAAAAGAAGCGCAGCTCATAATGGGAGAGACAACCTGAGAGGATCCTCGTTATGCTTGTCATTATCTGACAGCAGACAGGGAGATTGTTTGCGTCTGGCCTTTATCTCTTGCTCGGTCTGCTCTCGCCTCATGCACGCTGTCATTAAGGAGGATCAAAAAATCTGGCCCCCGAGGCAGCAGCAGGTAAGCAGGCAAACACAACAGAAGCACACTTCAGGGAGCCCGTAGCAGCCAGCAAATGGACAAAAGCAAAAACGAACACAGTGGAATTTGTCTCTCCATACAAGATTCAAGAGACAACGTGCAGCGTTACTGGATGCCACCCTGCATCACTTTAACATGTAGGTTTAGGACATTCTTGAAAACAACCGACTAATGAAATGTCAGAATCTCTTTGAAAGCAGCGGAAGGTTTTCTCGTTGATTGCCTCTTCTCTAAATATAGTTGACCTGTTTGTTTTTGTGTGAGTCGCTTTATTTTTAACATTTGTTCATAAAAAGGAATGAAAAGAAACTTTTAGTATTTTCCTACTCTGTCGTAATCTGCACGTTCAATGTCTGTGTTGTGATGGAGTTATAAACATGTGTCATATTTTCAAGTGGAATAGTGTGGAGCCGGTACCGACAGGCAATAGCTTACATGCAGCATTCAGACATCTGAACGACTTCATAAAGTCAAATACTCAAAAATATATGTAGCAAAATAGGAAGTGTTTGTACACAGTCTGAGAAACTATCATTACGAAAATATGATGCAACATGAATACATTTTCTTTCTTTCAAGCTACGATGCTATTTTCTTGGTTTTAAATTAGATTAGTCTTATTGGAGATGAACCTTCTGGCTACCCTTTCTCATCATATGTCACAGGAACGGGGTTAAAAGTTATTAATCAATACAATCTAGAGTGAAAACAATTGTACATCTTCAGAAATAACCATCTAACACCAAGTAGTCATTGTATTAAAATGTTGACACAAATAATGATGTTTTGCAAAATGGAGATTTTCTTTTTGTCGCCTCTCACTCACATGCAACCAAGTTTTTCAAAAACAACTTTGCTGTACTCATATGAACTGGGCATCCAAAGACTATTAAAACATTGAAGCAGAGTCCCACTTTGTATTTTTAACTGTGATTGTCAATGCAGTACCAGTGTTCAATATAGCAGTTGTGAAAAACTGTGGACTCAGTATGTTGTGGGAAAATAGGAAATGCACCGCAACAAAAACCAGTAAGAAGTTGCTAGAGCAGAACTGAAGATCACAGCTTTCTTTTTGCTAAATATTCTAGTTGAAGTCATTAAGAAAAAAAAAAACGCCATGCTTTAAATAGCAATTTGAATATTTTAAAATTGAAGACGTTGTGTTCAAATTCAGCTTGTTTACAGAGTAAATCTGATCTGTTTCCAGGTGTGGTTGAAACTCGCAGTTGATTAACATACTGGATTTATTTGCTTTATTGGTTATTTATATTTATATTTGTTATTGGTTTCAGCCAATAAGATCAAAAGATCACATGACTTATTTGCATTGCCAACACATCACTCTACCCCGTGCCTGTAGTGGGCCATTGAAAAAGAAGACCCCGGCCCACACGTTCTAGGTAAATGCTCGCCTATAGACAACTTTTGCTGTCAGGGTAAATGCTGAGAGCTGAAAAGAGAATTTTCCACACTGCCGGGCAGCTGCAAACATTCTCCAGAGTACAGCGCGCAGACGGATTCTTTAGCATCAAAAAGAGATCAACAGGACAAGGACATCTTCAAGCCAGCAGGCGCACATCCGTACTTCAGATGTGCGCCTGTCGGCATCCACCAGAAAGATATCCGTAGAAAGAAAACATGGCAGAACCACTTATATGATTAGGACGTCTACAGCAACACCTTTTAGTTTCTGATGGGATAAGTTTCAGAACTTTTGTCTTTAGAACACTACAAGACAAATAGCACGCCACCAGCATGTACATCTTAGTCTGTAATGAGTTTGATATGACGATGACCAGGCCAGAGAAAGAGAGTGAGCTGTGCTGACTATCTACATCTATTACCTGTAACACTTAGAATAAAAAGAAATAAAATTACATTGGGCTTTCCTCTGGCTGAAAGAAAGCATTGTCTAACATGCCGTACTTAATAATGTCTCGCGCTTATTTAGGGGGGTTGGGTCAAAAGATTCGATTCTTTTGACCGGCTCTTCACCCTAAGCCATAGTGGAGTCTCAGTTAATGACAGTTGCTCTTTGATTTTTACGACACTGGTCGACTACAATTCTCTGCACATGCGACAAAACCTATTATTTTTATTTAATTTAACATACTGTTTAACATACTGTTTTAATCAGCAAATAAATACAAGACAAGGGTTTTTATTTTATAAAAAAAATATTTAACTAGCTCCTCTGGGAGAATGCCAAAGGCATTATCTGGCAAGCTGAGAAACAGAGTCTCTCCAACGTGTATTTAGGCACAGTTTAATTCCACTGGAGTTCAGGATTCACAAAATAATAATTCATGACAAAGACTCACAAGACATACTGCCTTGTTGGAAAATGGAACAATAGATGAAAGCTACGAAACTAGATAAGCTCACTTTTGTCTGTATACCTTCCTATTCATATCACAGTCAATGTTGAGAGGGTGGAGAGTTATGCAACTTACATAACTTATATAAAGAGTATCAATAAAGTAAGACCAGATTCAACTTTGTTAATTAACGTTGAACTTATTTCTATTGTTGTCTACTTTATCTCGAGTTGCATAGAGTTATACATTTATTAAGGGTCCAGTTCATAGATTTGGCAGGTTAAATTTGTTAAAGGGCAAGAGATTGGGGTTAAAAAAATATGTACTATCCATAATGAGCAGTTCCATCAATTCCTCAACACTTCAGTCTCTGTATGTGTTGCCATCTGCCAATGACAAAGACCCCAGCCAATAGTGACACCGACATGTTCAGAAGTGGACAAATTCGGCTCTGAAAAGTTTCTGGTGAGACAAAACTCAGTAAAATGTGTGTATGACATCTCATGTCATTTTCTGTCCTTCTGACCAAAATGCATGTCAAAAGAAAAACACATGGTGAAATCAACTGATGTGTTTCATTTAAAAAATGTGTGTGCATGATGACCGCTAAGCTCCTTCTGAGGGGTCATATCACTTTCAAGAGACACAGGAATATCAAAGCATGAATGTGAAATATATGAACAATAAGCTGTTTTGCATTGTAAAGGATCATATGAAACATTTGATTGGATTGGACGCGACTGCTGTGACATTTTATTATTTTTTTAAAATGTATATTTAAAACCAAGCTGAATAGAAATGGCAAAAAGATAAGGAAGCAGAGCAAAATATATTAAAAGATGGATCTACCTGGCATACAGTGGGTGTCACTGATCAAAAACTGGGTGAGGTACCAGAGGTCAGTGATTCGTACATCAAGCTTCTAAATTTATCACTCTGTTTTCTTTTTTGCTGCCGCCAGAAGGGCTCAACCTGAGTTGTGAGTCACATTTTGTTTTCCTCACTTGCTGTGATTCTGCCGCTGCCTATTTAGTGTCGCTGAGATTGAAATCTGTCTCACAGTGGAGCTGGCCAAGTAGATTAGATTGAGAGGAACACCGCAACCTGACTGCTAACAGTAGGTTACGGTGCATGCCAGCTATGTAATCAATTTTGAATTTGTAAACTTTTGAAGCTACTTTTTGAAAGAACCAACACAGAACGACAACTTTTTTTTTTGTCCTTGGAAAAAAAGCATAAATTCAAAAACTTGATCCAGTAAAACTGATAAGCAAAAATTGAGAGGGTTGAAAATAAAATTGAGAGTATTCAGAATAACAATAAAAAAATACATGCTGTTGATAAATACCCAACCCCTTTGCCAGGGCCTTTATACTTTTAAATCAATGTAGGAGAAGAATTATTGCTCTTTTAGTTATTTTAGTTCCAGAACTGAAGCCCTTCATTTGCCCCCAAGGTATTTTCTCTCCCACCACCTTCTTTTCCCTATTGTTCTCCCAGGTTCTCGCATTCGTGCCGCCATTGATCATGAGCCGTACCTTAATGTGCTGATACTCCTTCTCCTCCTCTTGTAACACCTCCAGCTGCTTCAGAACAGATTCCTGCTGGAACTCTCCTCGTTCAACCTACACAGACATCAAGTAAAGTATATTAAGAAACGGAGCCGTTTCCGAGGCTCCTGCGCTCACAGTAAAAGAAAA
This sequence comes from Poecilia formosa, assembly GCF_000485575.1. Classification (NCBI taxonomy): domain Eukaryota; kingdom Metazoa; phylum Chordata; class Actinopteri; order Cyprinodontiformes; family Poeciliidae; genus Poecilia; species Poecilia formosa. The sequence goes on from NW_006800080.1 coordinate 185,615, forward strand.
AAAAAAAATGTTCTGAAGCAAACTGGTTTAACTTTTATCACTTGTTCTTCTTTTTTAATATCAGTCAAACATGCTACACCTTCACTCAGGGCTGCCAGGCGGTATTAATAATTCATCCATGAATATCTTTTATTTATCTTTACAAAATGCAGCTATGTGAGGTAGCTGAGTTCAATTCTCTGCACTCACATTTAATGCAGTCTGCAATGCAACTCGAAAACATTAAAAACTAACAGCAAGACGACCAAAGTTAAAGCTCAAAAGAAGAAGTACTCTACTGAGCCAATAAGACATGTAGATAGGAAATCTCTGAAAGGATCACATAGTATGCACCTTTATATGTCGACTCTGGTTTGCTCCTTTCATGTAACCGACGGTACACAACGAAAAAAATCATTCCCGGGACTAAAACACACGTTCAGTCTAGATGCCTTTTTTCCACGTCCATTACTCATGAAATAATTTATTCCACGGAAAACAACACAACCAGCCGTAGCGTTCATTCATTATTTAGTTGTCGGCCCTGAAAGGACGTGCAGATGCAAAACAAAAGGAAAAAATAAATAAATAAAAGCTGACAACTTCTTTTTGCAAACAGAAAAAAAAAGAAGAAGGAAGTGTAAAGTAAGTATGCTGTGACACTCACACTCACCATCAGCTGTTTCATGGAGTTGTGTTCTTCATTTTCCCGGGCCGCGTTGTGGTCTTTGTGCACAATCTCCACCCGGATGTCGTTCTTTGCAGACACGACTCCCTTCAGATCTGCCGTGAACAGACAGCGCAAACAACGCACCTTAATGAGCTGCGACAAATGGCAATCTGTATTTGTTGACAGAATAATTTGCACCGTTGTAATATTTAGCAGAGACACCCCGGGTTTGCTCTGTTAGAGCGCACCCATTTCCCGAAAAACAACACAAAGCATTATTAATCACATTGTTTCCCTGCCAACACAAGATTATCTTTTCTCTTTACAGAAATGAAATCTGCAGTTTCCCCAACGATGGCTCATTCTGTTCGGGACAAAGCGGATGTTATTCTGTCATATAACAAGGTCTTACTTTCTGTCTTAATTTTGCTTGCAACTTCTCTCTGGTGAGCACAGATGGAGACGGGCAGTGAGGGCATAACCAGGTGCACTTCCTCTGTAGTATACAGACAATAGACATGCTGAAGGGACCAGTAGCACACAGCGTGGTTTTTTGGATAGAGGCAGCAACTGACTGCCTCTAACTAACTTGAGTCACTTGGTTTATGGGCGGGTGGCAGCAAACAAAATGGAAGATGTACAGAGCCTCCACAGCAAGTGCAGGCCAGACTGAGATTGCATGAAATGAGTCCTGATCGCAATCTGGCTCTTTCTGCACCACCAAACAAACAAACAAACAAACAAACAAACAAACAAACAAACAAAACATCCATCTTGACCAGTGATTCATCTTGTGATAATTGTGTTGAATCTTTTTTTAAAAACAAATCTTTTGGGTTATTTGTATTGCACTGATTTTATTTTATTTTATTTTATTTAAATCAAAGCAATATCTACACATGCAAACAAACGTCTTGGCACCCCAGGGAAAAAATGTTAAAAAGCCTCAAGATAAATTCATGTGTTGTTAAAGCATAATCACTGACAAACGCAGAAAGAACCAACCTTTGACTTGATTACATTTATTCAGTGGGAGGAAAGTGACCAAACTAGCTTTAAACAAAATTGGCCTTGGCACAATTATTGGTAGCCTTAACAATAATTTTACATGGAATGCAATGAAATTTCTATGAGTATTCAACTACATTTTGTTTTCTTGGGGTATATATATATTTATATATACCCGATATATACCTCTAGACAAACTGAGCAGGGTGGTGAAGGAGGTGCCTTCAAAGTTCATTCTTAGAGAAGTGCAGAAAAGAGTGGCGTCTTGGGGACAGTAGATCTAACGACTGTTAAATACTGTTTACACGCCTACCAGTTGTTCAGGAGTTATCTAAAAAAATAAAAAAGAAAAGTGTTTTCTGTTTTACCATCACCAGCCCTAAAATGCTGAGTCTGCTAAATGCTTATGTACCTGTGCTCTTAATCAAATGAGACTAAGATTTAGCTTAGGGCTACTTTTGGGTCTGGTGTGAAACAAAGATTAATATGTGAAAAAACACCTCAAGCTAACAGTTAACTAAGGAGGAGGAGCTGTGATACATTTGTCTTTGCAGTTGTAGGAGATTGTAAGAAAAAAAAAAACTGTAATTGGACTGAACAATAGGGCTTTTCTGGTGGTACAGACCACTCAAAGGAGCCTGCATTATGAGTCTGTTTCACCCCGCCATGTTGTTTGGACACTTGTATACCAATCCATAGCTTAAGGTTAATTGCATTTCTTAAGGCAATTAAGAAGTAGCAATGTAACCACAGCTTTCCAACTGCAACATGACGACCCTACCTAGTGATTAACAGCTGCCACTGTCTGGGAGATGCTACTAGAAAACCAAAAACATAGTTTCTGTTTTTCGTTCAGCAGGATAACGAAATTCATAAAACAGTGGTTCACCAGATACTACATCAAACTTCTTGCGTTCCCATTTTACTCCTTATACCTAAATCTAATAGAAAACTAGATGGATCAATGGATACAGCATGTGCACCGTGTGCACAAGCTGTAGTCCTCAACGCAGTTGTCCTGGGCTTGACCTCTGGTCTCAGGTCATTTACATTATTTCTTATCTTTCTTTCTCCCATTTATTTTCTGTCTATTTACTCTTCAATGAAGGTCATTAAAGCCTAAAAAAATGTGTGAGATTAGCTGAACAGAAGAGATCATAAGAGAGCCAGGACTTTGGATAGTCTGGAGAGATAATGTAAAGAGGAATGTCAGAGATCCTTCTCTCTGTATCCTTGTGAAGTCTTATAGCATGGTGCCACCAGTAACAATTATTCAATTAGATTTTCCTCCTCACGGAATAAAACTGTGGAAATGAAAAGATAACTTTTTTCCAGTATATTCCACTATATAAAAAAATAAAAAAATAAATATTTGTTCAAGAAAACCAGAATTTATTTTTAGGCTTTTTACATATCCATTCTGGAGGCGACAACACATTTGCCCCCATCTATAAATTTAAACAGATGGACATTTTTTCCAGAAATGCTCAGGCACAAAACCGCGCTCTGGCATGCATGCTTTGGTGGAGACAAAAGCATAAAGGAGACATACTTCTCTGGGAGCGGGTGCAGCAGAACGCGCTGATGGTGCCCATTAGGACAATGAAGGCGACGAAAGCTCCCACGGCGATGCCGATGATCACAGCCACTGGGAGAGATTCTGTAGAAAGCAACATCAAGACATGTCCTTCTATAATACAGCGCCACAAATATCACACATTCATACCGAACATTGGACATGGCAGGAGAGCGCGTGATATCAAACAGTCATTGTGAAGATGGTTTCTTTGGCTTATTTTTAATTGTCTGCGGCAGCACGTTGTAGAAATAGACGAGAACAATGTTGCAAATAGGAAGCCGTACGCTCTACCAGCAGCAAATCCAAACTAAAACTAATTACCGTGGGTAAACATTTTCCTTTTATTTTCTCACTGTCCGGTCTGATAAAATTTAATTTACACTCAGTCGGGCTACTAGGACCATTTTACATAGTGCTGTAATTTTCATTGAATAGAGTGGAAGCGTTTCTGCATCCATTTAAGGATAATCATGTTTGTGCGCTCTGGAACAGATCATTGCATCTGGGAAAAGACTGAACCAGAGGGCATGTATTTATAGGCTGTTGTGCAAGTAAAAGGTCCCAGTACACATTTATGAATATCTTCTGTTTTAAGCAAATGCAAAATAATAGGTGATCATTTAACAACATAAAAGCACTTATTCACTTTTTATTTATATTAACAATGTGCTATTAATTGTTTGCAAGAAGAGACTAGAAGAAATGTGACTTTTGCTATACTGGAGAAAAAGAATGGTTATATTTCTTAGAGTATTAAAAAATATGCAGCTTCATTAAAAATGCTTCAGCACTGCCTATCTATGCTTCTCTGTAGTAGCATATGCAATTTGATTTTCAGCCAATCCAGGCTCCTATGAACTTTTTGTAAGTGTTTGTTGCAACGCTGACATAATATACATAAACCACCAAATGTCATCCTTAGGCTGATGAAAGCAAAAGTTCATATCAGCCTTTGCACTAAAAATAATTGTCTTTCCTCCGCATGCTAAAAGCTTGGAGTAGCCCTAATTGATAGCAGCCCAAAATACTATATAATCGATTAAGCTAATATTTATTACAACACTTAAGAAAAGAAAAAAATAATAACAAAGAAACAGCTAAAATCCTACCATCTTCATCCTTATTTACCTCTGCTATTCGAAACAGGGTCTTGTTATATTTATCAAAGGTCTGTGTTTTAGTTTTTTTTTATCTATGAAATTCTAATTTTCTCACATCTAAACCCATACACATGTTTTGATATGCAACCATACCTTGAAAAGGTAGGGACAAGCTGACAGGAACTGTGCTGAACTCTGAAGATTAACTTTTAAATAAACAAAATATAAAACATATTGATTTTTTTTAATATATGACGGCATCACTCTCGCACTGTATATTCACAAATTCAGTCGTTCAGATGGAATCAACCACAGCGATACATACAAAATATTACAGCTGACAGACTACCTACAGCTACTATCTAGACACCAACGAGCACTGCATATGAAAAGAGGAAGGTGGAACCTGTCGAACCTTGGCTCCCACCTTGTTCCTTAAGGCGTATGATCTCTGTGTCAGAGCCAAAGCTGTTCCACGCTGTGCAGTTGTAGATGGTCTGAAAGTCGGCTGGGACGATGTTGCTCATGGTGAGTGTTGAAATGACTCCCTCCTCTGTGTTGACAGTCTCCACAGTGTAGCGGCCAGAGGTTCCAGACTCCAGAACAGTTTCCTTCCATGACCAGGCCTGATAAAATAGTTGCAGGGGTCACTGACAGGACTGGATTCAAAATGAATGTAGAAATCCAGTGTAAGTTACAAACACATAAAAACAGAAGAGCGAAGATGAGCCAAGGCTTTCTTAACCACTGGCCTTCATACTTTCCCAGCAAAGGTCAATCTGCAGATTATCTTTTGATCTTGCTATATATTAAAACACATTTTGAAGTGCCATCTTTTAATACATTTTCTAAAATGTAAAATAATGTCAACCTCACTATATATGTGCTTTGTAGATTCATAGCAAATTTAAAAGTGGTCCACACTTTTTAAAAGGTGATTATAGCATTTTCCTCTTTGGCTGCAAGAAACCATGCCATGGATGGATGGATGGATGGATGGATGGATGGATGGATGGATGGATCGATGGATGGATCGATGGCTGGCTGGCTGGATGGATGGATGGATGGATGGATTTTCTTCTTCTCTACATGATCGTCCGACTTCAACTTCCTAGTAATCACTTTTAGATACATTATGCGTTTCTTCACTTGAGAAAACTTGATGTACCTTTGAAGACTTTTTGCATGTTTTTACAATGACTATTCCCATGGGTTTTTAGAAGAATTTGAATTAAGACTACTCTTTGCCTATCGTTCTGTGAAATGTGTTTTTCTTGTGATGTTCTTGTGATGGTACTAAAATGAGCATTTAACAACATAAGTGTAGCAAATTATTGCCTTGATGAATTTTCTATGTAAACAAAACAAAAGCACATTGCAGGGTGCACTGCGTGGTGTCACAATCGACAAAAGAAACATTTATTTGAGGGGGGGTTTGTCATCTCAATAAGTAGTTGTGTATGTCACAGAAGTTGACAGTGATAAGACTTAAAAAGAAGCAGTCAATGCGCTTTAGACTGGACAACGTATAAAAGCTAGTTGTGGCTTCTGCTGGTTCAAACACTTGTAAATATTAGAATATTAATAAAATCCTTCTAGTGGAGTATGCTTATTGAGGAAAAAAAGTATGTTGTGTCCATTTGTTTACTTGCCTGTTCAGTAATCTGACTTTATTAATCCTAATCAGATTTAATGTAAAATGTATGTAGTCTTCCCACTCTTTAAACAGACGAGTTTGATGGTTCAGGGACTTCATGCAACAGTTTGCATGAAGTCCCTGCAAACTACTGTCTATTTGCACAGACAAACAAACAGTAGTTTTTGTCTGTGCAAACAAATTACTTTGTTTTATTATTTACACGGCAGAGAGAGAGAAAAAAGCATGGTTTAAAGAAGATGAAAGAGTCAGAAACAAAGTTTATATTTGAATAAAGACAACTGACCCAGACTGAAAAAAAAAATGAAAACAAATTGATTTAGTACCTCATTTGCTGCTTTATGACAAGACATCCATTTAAAAAATGAAACACTTTCAGTGTTTGGACCTTGTTTAAACATTTTCTAACCAGCGGCTTTATGAATTCTCTGAAACAAACATTTCCTCGCAGCTTATTCTTATTAAATAATCTGACATAAAATGCATAATATTTGGTATAGTAAAGTATTACAAATGATGCTCAAAAATCACAACATTAATACTGTAGATTAATGCCCCCTTTTTTAAACAACTTGAAAATCTGGGGATTTTTACCTTTTTATATTTATTTTATATCAAAGTTTCATATGAGATAAGAGATATTTTTTGTTCTTGGTTTGCAATGACAGTGAGGAATGTTTGAAGCGTAAATGTGATGAAAAGCGTAAGTCAACCTAAATGTACTCACAATGCGGTCCGGTGGAGGCGTACTTCGAATGAAACATTTGATTTGACCTTTCTCTCCATGTAATGCTTGCTGAGTCTGTGTGCTGGATATGGTAGGTGGCCCTGAAACAAAAAAAATAAAAAAATAAAAAAATAAACACACAGAAATTGAAACATGAATATTTAAAGACATTTTCAGTTCCAGGTCATATGATAATTCTGCTCAATTAGGTTCTTGCTGGTAGATTAGACTACAAAATGTCTTCTGTTCCAAGCAGCGACTGCTGAAGTACTCACTAATTCAAGACTCCCAAGACAGATTGGATCTCTGTGTAATGCACATGTCTCATCCATGCCTAACAGTTTTACCCCAGATGGATTGAATCAGGTAAATAGTGAGCTAGACCTCAGTGTGGATCAAGAATGCGCTAATACATTCCATGCTTGATTTTTCCAAATGTGATAAACGCTGTCCTTTGGAGCATAATGTAGAATGATCAACTAAAATTAGACAATACCGTTGTTCTTATCACGTAGCCTGCTTTTCAGTGTCCCAATACAATCATTTTGCCTCCAACAGAGCTTAACCCTGCACGAGCAGGTCACTAAATAAAGCTTCACAAATCTGAGCTTTTTTTTGTTTTTTTGTTTTTGTGAATGCAAATAAATAAACACTGTTTATTTGAGATTCCCTTTTTAGCTGTGCTATTTGTTTTGTCTAATTCATATTAACTAATGACACACTAAATAACAGATGTGTCTGATAATAAGCTTGTTAAATCAACAAGAGCAACTGGCAAGGGCTTCAAGCAGCTGGATCTTCAGCTTTGGTCCAGGTACAAAACCTCACCAGACAAGGGCAGCTCAGCCTAAGCGGCTGGACTGCTCACCATCTGGCCAGGAAGATGCTCACACCAGGTGACAGCAATATGCAGACAATCACATCCAATCTATTCCATCATTCAGGTGAGTTCACACTTGATCGTCAATGTGTTCAATAGAGTAAAACTGTAAAAAAAAAATATATAAATTACATTTGTTTAAAGGGGGATCTTAATGAGTTGGAATATCCTTGTTAAAGTCCTTCACTTCAGTCAATTAATTCAAAAAGTAAAACTCATGCACTGATTCATTTTACAAGACTGATGTACTTCAGGTGATTGACAAATGATTATAATTTACAGCAAATCAAAACAAAAAATTAATTCCTCAGAAAATGTTAATGATACATAAGACCTAAAAGAAAAAGGATTTTTAATGTAGAAATGTCTCCAGTTCAAGAATAGCTAGCCACGAGGAATGCAACAGTTGTTGCCCACGGTCTTGATACACACGTGGGGGCTTTAAACTCTGGCCCCAGTTGCAATCAACACCATGTGAGCCTTTACGGTAGACTTAGTTTCACAACCCCGTGAAGCTTGTTGTTATGCTTGTTGGTTGTGCGCTTTTTTGGGCCACAATTTTTCTTCCATCCAACTTTCCACTAAATGTGCTCTGAGTCACTAAATGTCCTCTGAGTCACTAAATGTCCTCTGAGTCACTAAATGTCCTCTGAGTCACTAAATGTCCTCTGAGTCAGTACTCTTTGAACCGGCAGCTTCTTTAACCACGACCTTTTGTCCTACAGTCTCTTCAATTTTAAATTTGGAGTGGTTCAAATTTAAAATTGAACCACTTGAAACCCCCCCAAAATATTTTACTTTTTAACTTGAATTAGTGAAATAAATGAACTTTTCAACTCTGCTCTCTAATGTAGTATGTGTCCCATCTGTTACTTGGATGTACTTTTTTCTGCTCTTATTTCTGTCTTTCTGTCTTTCCACCACCAGTTTGACACGTCTGAGTTATCTACCAAAGTAAGTAACCCAACTTGTCTGACATTATTAGGTATGGCAAAAACAATGTAAATATGGAATCTAAAGTTTTTTTTTTTTTTCATTGTAGATATAAACTACTTCATATTTAACCAAATGCAGTGTGAAGATTCTGTTTTTGGGGCTTGATTAAAGAAGATACTGAGGAAAAACCAAGAATGATCCCAGCTTTTGGTATCTAATAACAGAAAAGTTTCCACATAAGAGGATCCCATTGTCCTGAAACCCAGTTCAAACCAAACGTTATATCACATATGAGACGGTTAAGGTTAAGGATGTGGTTTAACGTGGGGGGTAAGCGAGATAGATTCTTGATTAGCAAGATAACTCACATCCCTGCCGACTTCCTCAAACTCCTGCTCTCTGCCATCTCGCCGACGATACATAACTGCAGTTTATTACCTGTCTCTTATTAAAATGAATTAGCATTTTAATGAGACTTTGCCAGATGGTGTCTTGGTATCCTTCTGGAGGATGCTGTAACGCTGCTACTGCTGCATGCTGAATGCTGCAGACAATCTATGATAAATACACCAAAAGCTGATCCTCTTCCTCAACAAGTTTACCTGCACATACAGAAAGTATATGCTACTGTCTACAATACATGATGTGTTTGACAGGTGTCATTTACATGCATTACCTCCTGATTATAAAATTGAATGTACATGGTTAGCATTAACTCCAGTTGTCTGCAAGATCAATTGCTTTGTTGGTTTTAATGGCTGGGGAGGATTTATTCTATGGATCTGAGCTGCAAATTAGGTATATAATTAGATATCTTTATCACACAGGCTGGGTTAAAAGAGTTTGCGTGTGTGTGTTATGAATGCATGTGTTTGCTACTTGCACTGTCTGATCAGAGCACAAACATGTTCATAATAGGGAGGTGGGTGGCACTACAACATCAATGCTAGGCAGCAGGGAAGGTAATCAAAATGTTAGGTGCAATGTTTTCCTCGCTCATTTGAGGAGGTGTTGCCTCAAGAGTGGACATTGCAAGCTGATTACACAATATCAGTGTGGGTGTCAAAATGCCACAGCTAACATTTCCTTCCCTTAAGTTAGACATTTGCTTGACATTTCCCCCTCTGCCTCCGTGTGGTTCTAAGGATTTCTATGCACTTATTTTCCTTTTTTTTTTGCAAAGGGGAAAAAAACAGAAACAAGTGAGACTGTCAATGTTTTGCTCATTCATAGCCATGATTTCCACTGAGATGTTTCCACTAAACCTGTCAATCAGTCAGTTCATGTTTTTGTCAAAAAAAAAAAAAAAAAAAAAAACACAAACTGACACATGAATTTGTCATAAATAATAGCATTAGGACCCGTTTGTGCAAATACATTAACAATAGAATACGTAGAAATGTAATGCTCATTTGGGCATGGAAAGAAAATAGTTTTATTTTCATTTAAATAATTATCAGCAAGTGAGTTGTTGATTTAAATCTGTACCTGTAAAAAGCAAATAAACCTACAAAAAGTAGAACTTCAGCTTCACTGCATCCCATCACCTACATTAAGTCAGAGTAGATTTGGCGAAGTTGCAAATTATTATCTCTTTCTTCGATTGGGCTGATTAAAAACAAGATCTGAATCTTCTCCACTAGAGATCATGAAACACACTCCGAGTAACTTAATACCACCGCCACAGGCCACAAACACTCGCGGTTTTATTTTCTGGTCAAACATAGCGCTTAAAACTGGAGCTGAAATAAGATTCACAATTTACGGACAACATCTCTGCAAAGAGTTCATACAGAGAAACAAAGTGTGGCACAAACTCATTATCATCTAACAGCAGAGTTTTGTTCGCTACTTCTAAACAAATATTTTATTGCAAATAAAAAATTAGATGTGAAGGGCTACATGTTTCTACTTTGTATTTGATATATACGTGTGTGTGTGTGTGTGTGTGTGTGTGTGTGTGTGGGTGTGTGTATGTATGTGCTAGGCAGTGCGAAACACTGCCTAACAGTGTGCGTGTGTGTTTTAAATGTCTAAACTTTGTAGAAAGAGCAGAGTCCAACCCCACGCTGCTGTTTAAATGCTGAAGCTTCGATTTTTTTCTTCAAATAATAAAAGTTACAACACATAGCTTTCCAACTGTGCTTTCACTTGCCACAAGTAAATAGTCAGCTTGGTTTTATTTGTGTAAAAATGATTAAACAAAATACACACCGAGGTATTTTTTTATTTTAATGTTCCTTGTTTCCAGCAACACCCTAATTAGTTAAGAAGCAGCATCTGTGGCTTGTGGGCCAAACGCATATAGACTGCTGCTTTATTCAAATCTCTCCCTCTGTACATCCATGCAGCAAGAGCCTCCTCTGTATGCTAGGTAAAATATATAATGTCTTCCATTCTAGCTAATTGCCTTTAGAACAAAAATATTTCAATTGCAAATCCTATTAGTAAGTCCACTGTAATCGGCATCTATATGCAGTGTCTGCTCCAGTTGTGGTTTTTGCTTTATTTTTTAATAAGTTGTTTTCCTTATTTTTTTTTAATAAACAGACAAAGAAAACACCCACCACAGAAAAAAATAAATAAATAAAAAATAAGTAAAACAAAATTGACAATTAAACACAGGGAACAGTTACCAGTTTTCATAGTTATTGCAGTTCTTTCAGTTAGTGACATTTTCTAAGTTATCCATTTGTCCAATTTTTCTTTAAGTTTGACTTCTTTCAGTTTTAGAATGAAGGTCATTATTTAATTGAAAATATTTCTTGCACAACACTCATCTAGTTGGGCTTATGAAGATTACAGAAAGTAAAAAAAAAACAAACAAAAAAAACCTGTGCATTTATATTTTATACCCCAAAATGAGTAAGACATTAAAATCTAAAATTAGAGTAGACAATGTAATCTTCTGTACAAGCCAAAACCTTTAAATGAATCACCCTGGTTTTAAAAATGGGGCATAAACGGCTCAAAAATATAGCTTGAGCTGAGCAGACAGTGTGTGGTGTTTGAAGTTATTCTTTTACACACAGCAGAAGTTGAACTGGTTAGATTACATTTGCTACATCCCAAATGCAGAGTTTTTTTTTTTAATCTTTCATGATATAACATCCAGTTTTAAAAATGCAGGACTGCTAATTACCCAGCTATATAAAGAGAGTCTAGGAACTAAAAAAAAGCCAGTGTTCTGTGGGATATTGCAGGATTTTCCAGCTGTCACTCCCTCCTTCAGTTGCACTGGGCTCATTTGAGTGTCATTTTGCCCACACAAAGTAAAAAACTTACTGACACATGGATGAATTACTTACAGTGTAAATAGATGGCCTTTAGCTTAAAAGTTAAATATTTTCAAGCATCCCAGAAATGGTCTGTTACTCCCATCTCATCAGGATGATAAAAATTTAGACAGTTTGCAGTAATAATTTGTGCTAAACAACAGGCAATTAAAACGTCCCAGACTGTCCTACATGCATTAAGCCACTTTCCAACTTTGCATTTGAACCCCGAGAAACGAATCCATTCTGAAAAATGGTTGACTGCAGTAAGCAATATATATCCATTAGTGATTTAAACACAAACTGCTTCCCCTGCTAGCTGTTTGATTATAATTAAATTACATTCTTCCCCAGGGAAAGAAAAATCCTCATGCTCACGTGGGTATGCCACAGTGGGAGTCGGTGACACAAAACGACTGGGGGAGACAGAGGGGATGACAAATTATAAACACATGTAATTTAAATGATGGCTTTAAGGAATCAGCGGATGACTGCGGGAAAAACAAATAATACAAAAGCAGCAAAAAGTGCAACAGATGCCATCACATCATGAATACTAGAAATGTGGTGCAGCTTTCCTTCCCTGATCTGTTATTGTGCCACAGCAATCCTGCTGACAAACCCTGCACATCTGCTATCTTAGGAAATCGTGGTCGGAATCAATTGTGTGCATCTGACAGTCGATGATGTTGGGGGTAAAAAAGGGCCGACGAGAAGCGAGGTTCATTTGTGGATGAGATGGTGGCATGGGGCAATCAATGAATACCGGTTGAGAGCTCCCCACACGACACCACTTCAACCGCGGTGTTTGCACAGTCGGACTATCTGATTTGCCTCAAGGTCTGGGTGAGAATTGACTCAAGATTCCTCAGAAAGTTGGGAAGAAGAGATGGAATTCAATTATTCAGAAGGCTAAAAAGAATGGAGGCTTTGAATGTCAAATGACAATTCGAGCGCGGAGGTTGGAGATACACAAAATAGGCAAAGAACAAAGAGCATTAAGAAATAAAAAAAGACTGCAGGGCATTCCAAATTCACTTGAAGGATTTCTACAGAGACCAAGTAAACATGTCATCTCAGCTTTGCCGCAGGTTTCCCAGAGTGCCCTGAGTTGTGTTGTAATCTTTATTAAAACAGTCCATCATCTTTCTTTCATGGCATCATTTTGAAAAACAACACAATCTCCATTAGTTGAGAAGAAAAAAAAAAGAGGTGCAATCAAAATAACAGCGAGTACAGTGGGTGAAACGTATTCAGTGTAAATAATAAAGCTGCAAAGAGAATGGCACACTAGGTTGCTATCAAAGGAATGGGAGACAATAGAAGGAGACGTGAATTTTCCTCTCTTGCGAGGGTTTAGACTTAATTCCTTTCCCAGAACGAGGGGCCTCCTTGCGGTTCAGAGAAAGTCATGGTTCTGATCCTTTGCTTGAGGGAATGCTGGTATCTCGTTCCCTCTGATATGCAAAACCAGTGTCTGGGTTTGTGAAAAGGGAAACCTTTAAACAGCATGTTTGCCACTTGAAATATCTTCATCCCTAAATCAGCATGAGAGTTGCTTACAGGCAAAGCATTTTGTTAGCTTTGCCTGATCCAGTGCAAGTGTTAACAATATCCTTGTTTTTAGGTCTTGTATTTTGTCCAGGTTTCTCACAGATGGACACAGGGGGATGTAAAAAAAAACAACAACATGTAAATCCCACAACTCAGACCCTCTGCCATGCTGAAGCATGCTCCATGAATATCAAGCACTGATAATGAAGTCATTTATTTGAGAGTTGCCAGGTCTCCCACCAAGGCTGGTATTCATTAGTTAGTCAGTGCCTCAGAAAAAGGCAGCCTCCCTGTGACTCATGCTGAATCTAATTAGCATTTAAGCACATTTCACCTGTTTATGAAATGTAAGACCATGTCCTGAAAAGGCCAGTTTGTGTTGATTTTAATTTTTTTTTCTTTTATTATGGAAAGGCTTCACAGTAGTGAGATCTAATGAAAGGACTGTGTATTGTGCATCAAATTAGTTTGGTTAGGAAGCTTAATCTGCATGAACATGTTTTTGTACCGGTTTTATGTGCTACATCTATTGGCGGGCATTATAATTCAAGGCCCGCGCTGTAAATTAACCACGTTTTCAAGAAAATGATATATCAAATGAAAGACTGCTGAAGAGAAGCAGAATGTTATGTTAGAAGTTTCTCAGTGAATGGCGTCTATGAGCTACAACGGAAACAGAATGCTGACTACAGTGACAAATTGCTTTCTTGTTGTTGCTGTTGACCTCAGACCTCCAGATTCATCCTACTGTCTACGTTTTACAGACGGCAGCTATGTGGAGGCCATCATGACCAGTTTGTGTGGGGGACCCAACGGTGACACTACTCACCATTTACGGTAAGAGAGACTTCCTTCTCCCCGGCTCCGACACGTGGGACGACGGCGCGGCAGACATATTTCCCTGCGTCCTCTTGCCTCACGTTTTTCAGAGTTAGTAGGTTCTCATTGCTAAGAACCTGTAGGCGAGAAAAGTTCGTAAGTCATCAGCTGCAATGAGCACGAAAGAACCTTTGCATTTCTGATAGCAGTCAGGCAGGGCTGAGGAGGAAAAAGTACCAAGGCAGCACACGGACCACTTAATACCTTAAAGGGCAGCTCTTCTCAATTATTAAAATCCAATTTAGGGTCTGAGCTCAGTGGAGGAAAGGCTATGGCCTTTGATGTTGACAAAAGGAAAGGTGGAATGAGTCTGATTTTCTGGATCAAAGCAATGGCTCTCATGAGAGAGCAGGTCACAAAGATGGGACGTAAAAAAAATTTGTTTTAATAGACATTCAAAGCAATGTAGTTAACTCTTGAAAACCGTTTCCCATTGAGTTACTCCATTTAGACCAATGATTTCCAATTCCGGTTCTCAAAGGTTAACCTCCCAGATGTCTTAGAAGTTTTCTTGGTCTATCACAAAATATCGCAATGGTGAAATCACATCTTGAATCAGACATACATACAAGCTCTGAAGAGGCTTTTGTTTTGATTTAATCTTAATAATAATGGCTCACAACTCAAATGAATTGGACTATTGGAAAAGAATGGTTAATTTAGAAATACTCAATAATGCAGAAGCCTGTAGAGTTGACACCTGCTCAACAGAACATTACAGAGAGTCTCAAAGTTCATCACTATAAAAACTGTGTCTGAGCACATTATTTGGAAAGTTGAGTGATAAAAAAATGCAGGCGAAAAAAAATGTGAAGAAGCCATGGGGATAACCTCAGCTGTGAAATAATTCAGAGGAAAAGCGCATTCAAAATGTTGGGTGAGATCCACAACACCTGGGCTGCAGCTTAGAGTCGCTGCTTTAAAAGCAACACAGATATTTCAGGACATGAGCTACAACTGTGGCAACCAGTGCTTTGTTAACCCTTCAGCAGAGCGATGGACTGATTGCCCCCTTGCTATACTGTATTTACAAAGCAGTTCATAATTAACACACCCAGATCCGCTGTTTAAACTATGTATTGTTTAGTACAAGGACACATTATTTATATATATATATATATA
>NW_006800080.1:201090-254114 GCF_000485575.1 Poecilia formosa
AAAAAAAAAAAAAAAAAAAAGAAAAAGAAAACTTCAGATGTATCATTCGTACTTCTTGTGAGATCTATCAAATATACTAGTTTCACTTTTTGAATTGAATTGTAATGTATTCACTTTTGGATCATTTATGAAGTTGTGCCTGTATTTGGATATTTACATTTCAGAGAGGAAAGTTCTGTGAAAAAGGACACTTACCACTCCAGAGCCTCTTTTCATCCACACTATGGTCAGAGAAGGGTTTCCTGTCCACGCACAGTTGAAAATGGCCTCAGATCCCAGGTCAACTTGCAAGGACTGAGGTTCGGCAGCCATACGAGGCCCAACTGTTGGAATAAAAAACCCACAATAAATGATATAAAGTACTGATATCTAAGAATGAGCTCTGGAGCTCAGCAAAAAAAAAAGAAAAAGGAAAGAAAAAGACAGCAAACATGTAGGACCTTGCATTATTGTAAAGTTGTTTATTTACACAGGCACGCTAGAGAATTTTATCACTCACAGTAGACATCGACGTTCCGACTGACGTTGGTGCTGCCAAGCGAGTTAGTAACTTCACAAGAAACAGGCTCTGTGAAGAAAGAGTGGTCCACGATAACCTCATAGGTGTCCCCCGAGACCTCCTTAAGCATGTTCCCGCCTTTGGCCCACCTGAGATGAAGAGCAGATGGTGGAAAAGAAGGAAAGATTGGTGAAGAACGAATGAATGGGTTAAGGGCAAAGACAGCTTTCTCCCATCCCCTTCTGTCAATATAGTTCTTTTGGGTGAATAAATCACAGTTCTGGGGCAGGTTTTCTACGCTGGCTTCAGCACATTTTTGTGGCAGCTCTCCATGCAATGACAAGCTTTCTGGCAACTCAGAGCAGACAGCACGTTCCTCATTACACCAGACAGAGAGCAGCGCAGAGCGCCAACCAAGACAAACAAATCACAGAATGACAAATAGGTAGCTCTCCCACCTTTGAAGACTTTGCTAGAGACATACTGTATTAAACACAACAGCTGACATTAATGAACTGACTTGGGATCACTTGGAAAACAAACAAAAGAAAAAGCATCTGCTTGTGTTTCTGAATGATATATTTCGTGACATGCCACATGTGTTAAGGTAAGACTTTGATGATGCCACGGGCAGCTGTGCTCCACTCTGCATGCATTGTTTTGAAGCTGCTTTCAGCTGCTTCAAAAGACAAGGCCCATTTATAAAAATGAAGAAAAGGTGTCTTCAGATGTATTGGTTCCCCTTAGAAAATTTAGATGGCAGCACCGTGGGACACCCAATGCATGATGCACGATGAAAACATCCATAGAAGACAAGTGTCTCCATCCTGATACGGCAAATGAGTACGCAATCGGCGCCTGTCTCAATTTTCTCTCTCTGCCGGTCCTGAAGAGAGTTTCCATGGGAGGGGAGCTAATTTGTTTTCCATGAGTAAGCTAGCCTCATGCTTGACTAAAATGCTATCATTTAAATGAGAACAGATTACCTCATTCAATCGGTAGCTCAAGTGAAGCAGTATTCTAATTGGGCTTTGCATTTTTTTTTTAGGTTTATTTATGTTTTTACAGCAGAACTGTTCATAACTTGCTTCTTGCCTGATGATAAGAGCTGCTCTGGTATTGCTGCACATAGACTAACTGTTGGGATCTGGGGTTGTTTGGTGTTTATTTCATTCTAGTTTGATCATTCGGTATTCTTCAGTTTCTTTTTTATTACATCAGTCTTGTTTCTGTTTGGCTTTAATTCAGTTCTTCCTTAGCGATTCTAGTTTATGTTTATATTTTTTGTGTAGTTATTTTTTGTTAGTCTAGTTAAATTGTTTCTTCGGTCTAGTTTTTCTTTAGTGTTAGATTTATTTCCTAGTTTGTGTACTCTCCCTCGCCCCCTGTGCCACTTTGGTTCTGACTCCTCAATTTGCCTTGTACTCGCTCCTCTCACACCTGCAACCCGTTTCAAATCAACCACCTGCTTCATGTTTGGTAAACAACCTCCCCAAGTTACTCATGCTCAGTTTCTCCTTGCTGGTTCCTCCCATCACATCCCATTACTAACCCGGTCTGCTCTGCGTTCTCCTCGTGTCTCCTTGCTGGGTTTTTTTTTCTCCTTGGTTTATTTGTTTTGCTCTGGCTCCCTGTGTTTCCTGTGATTTCTGTAAGTGTTTTTGTTCATCATTTTTATTAAACATCCTTCATTTACAAGCTGCCTCTTCAGTTCTGCATTTGTTTCCACAATCAACCTACAACACATCATAAATTCAATTATAGTGCTCTGTTTTGCAGTGCTTTATGTGAATAAATACCACAGATTATTGTGGTAAATGTCCTAACTGCAAGTTAAACACTTAGAAAAATAAAACAGAGCAATACTCTGTTTAGCCTTCCTGTTATCTGCTGAAAGTCTTGCTCTCTCTCACTATTATGAAGCATAACAAAACAAAACATTCACCGCTATGAAGAGCATGAACCTGACACCACAATGCGTCATGGACAGGACAGTTTGTTCAGGGTCATGAAAACAAAAAATAAAATTTATATCTTATCTGATCAAATCACTTCCTTTCACTTCTTCTTTCACTTCTTCAAATTACTGCTGGCAGTAAATTCATCTTTGTCTTTCCAGCTCATTATTATTTACTACTTCTTATTGATCTGTCTCATTTGTTCCAGTAAAACACATTGTACAGGGTTGTAACATGACTATATGCGAGAAGATCACAATGGATATACATCATTTTTGCAAGTTTATAACTACAAGTTGAATTGTTTCGTTTGAGCTACATATTTAGGGATACATTACACTGTAATCAGTACTGTTGTTTCACAGGCTGTTGGCTCTTGGCTATGTGAGATTGGCATGTCCAGTGCATTACTTTGCCTTTTACCCCTTGACACCTTGGATGCACTCCAGCACCTGCTTTAAAATTGATGCTGCATAGTCAAAACAAATTGACTGGACTTCACCCCTGAACATTAACTACGTAGTTTCAGTTTGCAGGGTGAAGTTGATCAAGATGGACTTTCAGAATAAGGTATTAATCACACTGGCAGTGCTGTAATCATAATGAGGGCACTGACAGTGATAAATGGTAAGGTAAAAATGAAAGTGACAACGTTGACAAGAAATAAAATAATAGTAGGAAAATGATTTTTTTTTTCTCTATGACTGCTTCCTGGACTGGTACCAGTTCTCAGAAAACCACCAAAGGTCTTAAAATCCCCCTTTAAAAAATGTGTGAAATAACTGTAAAGACGGTGACACATGGGGCAATGAAATTAGGAAACAATGAAACTGTTTCTGCTGCCACTTTGTAAGCCAAAACTGCAGGAGTCATAATGGGTTAAGCACAGATGTTTGGGCAGCCGGCTGCTCCCGAGACGAGGTTGCAGCTGCCAGGTTAGGGAGCCCCTGACAGTGTTAGGGGGAACTGAGACTGAGACAGAATACTGTCATCCTCGGGGAGCAAGAGAGCTCTGTTGGTGTGCTGGTTCATGTCCAAAACTCATGTCTAAACATAGCTAGCCTTGGGTAACACAAACACCTGCATTCCCTTTGGGAGGGTTAAAGGGCCAATGCAAGGCTTGCTCAGTAGCTGACTCAGTCTACACTGCTGCGTTGTATTCAGGGATTTCATTCAGACAAAAGCTGTGAATTCTGTCTGCCTGGGTGTGTCCACAGCAGCATGGATCAGCATGTGCGTTACAGCTGTTTATGTTTGGTAAAAGGTGTTTAAATTAACACTCTTACAGACATAAAAAGGTCTGCTGTTAATGGAAGCAGAAGATGAAACTGAAACAGAGAAGGAGATTTTGCATTTGCCAATCGTTATTAGGGCAATAAAAGACGAGCAATTAAATTAGGCGGATATCTGTGCCATCAGCTTCAAGGTGCACAGTAAATCAGGACTCATAGCTATTATCAACATGGTTAAGCACGGCACAGTGCCATTCTAGTCCACCTTCCATGCATTTTAAAACGGAAGATTTCTGTCACTGTGATATTGAAAATATGCAAGCTCAGTAACAGCGTCCAGCTCTTTTCACATAACCGTAAAAAGACAGCATCTTTTATGATCTCGCATCAAGGTCCCCACTTGTAGCCCAGTATTTCAAAAGGGTACAAAAGAAAACAAATTAGAGAAACTTGAATGTCGACAGGTATGAATGATATTAAAGTAATCAGGAATACCATTTCTCTGCTGGACGTTGTTCATTTTTCTTGTGTAGTTGATTTATTTGCATTTTCCAAATATCTTTCATTATGGTTTTATTGAGCACTGGCAACACTAACAGTTTTTTCCTTATTTGCATATTTACAAAAACGAAGAATGCAATTTTTCTTGTTTTATATTTTGTTTTCTACCAAGTACCTAAAGTGCTGATGTGCAAATAATTTATAAACAGTGGAAGGTTTTTCAATGCTTTGCATCATTAGGTAATACAACAATGAAATTTGAAAAAAACAAAACAAAACAAAAAACAACTACTTTTTGACTTAAAATAAGTCTCATGTACTGTATCAACTATAGATGAAATAGGATGATAAGTTTGTAGAACTCTGCGAAGGCTTTCCAAAATGCTGACTTTGTTCACCAAACAAATTGTCCCACTAATTTAGCCCTTTGTGAGACAGTCATAACTGTAATGAGACATATTCTGGTGTTTTAATACCACAAGATCTCAGGTTTCCAGGAACTATGCTGAGAATCTCAAGCAATTACTTGACTTTTTGGTAAAAACAAGATGTAAAACGGTCTTTGTTGCCGTGTGTTGCTTGTACAAGGTGTCAGAGGTATTACAGAACAGTGAGTATACAGCAAGGTAGAGTTTTTAAATTAAAACATCCAAAAATTAGCACTGAAAACAAAAATATGTTGTATTACACATGGAGGTGCATTTTTAATTTCTATTTCCAAGTGAATAAGCTCCTACAGTGGACATGGATGTGGTTAACTCTACATTTATAAGAACTTTAGGATTTCCTATGTTAACCTTTGTATTGGAGCCTTTTTACCAGAATTGACCTCTTAGAGACATACCGGTTCTAAGATGTCTGAGACATTACTTTTTTCTTTTCAAAAAGCACATTTATCCAGCACTTTTCAAGTCTTCCTGAACACTTAAAACCCTTTCTCACTAGAGGTTACAATCAGCAGTTCACACACAGAGCAGCAGATTGGAGGTAAGCAAATGACTGCCTGTACTCCTGTTCTACTCTTTAAATCACCACACCTGGATTTGTTTTCTCATTCTTTTTTTTTTTTCTTTTTCTGAAGAAAAGTTCTGTGGAAAGATCAAAAATTTTTTCTCCAGCCTTAACACAGTTTCATTAAAATGCCGTTGCAGTCACGAGGGGTCGCAGGCAGCTGGAGGCGCTATGCTTTTGACTATTGCCCCGCAGTATCTTGGGTGTGTGTCTCAAGTGTCTATTGGAAGATGTTACGATGGTGCAGTGCATATAGGGAATGGATGACTCTCTGGGGAACGGAAAAGAGCCCATCCGTCTAAGAACTACTCTGTCTTTGGGCTCTATCTGATCTGTGGAAGACAGTGTATTAGCACTGAATAATGGTCCCACACTGCTTGACCAGCTTTCTGCACTCCATGATGATCTTGCTCTCAGAGGGAGACTGCGTGCGGGCCTCTACATAGATGAGGTCCCCCAGGCAAGTATTATTATGGACGCTTAAAATGTCTTGTCTACTGTGCTGCAGAGGAAATGGCACAGCAAGGCGTTAGAGCATTGTTAAATCTAAACAGGTGACCATGGTAAAACCTAGTAAAAAAGGTTATTAGATTTACTTTAAAAATGTATTCATGGTGAATTGCTAGTGTAAAAAGTAGAGGAATGTATTTTAAAGAAGAAAAAAGGATATTTTCCAATCCATTTTGGTTTTACCCTTCAACCGATTCTTTTATTCTATAGATTGTTATGGTGGAGGAATATGTCAGCTGCCATAGAGTCAAATCTCTTTATACCCTGTGGAGAGGTCTGATTCTAGCATTGATCCAGCCTTGTAGCCTCTGCAGGTGAAAAAGATGATCTGTCTGTGCTGTTCACAGACAAAATCTAACGCATACACGCACCTTGTTTTTCACAATATCACTGCCCTTTCTCCCGCATTCTTTTCTTTTTTTTTCCCCAAAGTGCATGATCTATACAACAAAAGCAACATCTCTGTTTTGCCACCTGTGAGTGTGTTGTACACCCATTTCATTTCCCAGTACCATTACAAGATTCAGAGCCTGGCCAATTGCTTTTGCTATTGATTTGACTCCATTTATTTTTCTGCTCAGATTTAAAAACCTCCCACACAGGGAACCATCTCTTGACAAATCACTTTAGTACTCCTCATGTGAAGGGCCAAACAGGATTTGTAAGAACAATAGAGGCAGATTTTCTTGCTTCATCAGAGTTGAAGATGTTAGAAAGAATGGATAAATTTTAAGAAGTATATATTGTGATTTTCTCATTTTTTTATGTTTTTACTTCTCATTATGTAGTTCACTTTGTATCCATATGTTTATCCAGTGTCTGACTTTATTTATTTTGGTTGCTAAGTATTAAGTACAATAAGTAAATAAGAAGAACCAATCATAAAGGTGCTTAAATCTAAAAAATAATGTGGGCTGGGCCATTGAATTTTTGTTAAATATGAAAGATTATGACTATGATGAGCCTCTTACATTATTTGTTACAGCCACATGTGGTGAAGGCTGAAGGTTTGAAGGTTCTTAAAGAGACAGAAGCCAATTTCTATGCTATGATGCAAAGTTATTTGAAATAGTTTTTGGTATATACAGCATTTTCAAAACATAGTTACTTGATTGTGACATAAAACGTGCCTGTATAA
Organism: Poecilia formosa; assembly: GCF_000485575.1. NCBI lineage: Eukaryota > Metazoa > Chordata > Actinopteri > Cyprinodontiformes > Poeciliidae > Poecilia > Poecilia formosa. The sequence goes on from NW_006800080.1 coordinate 207,940, forward strand.
CACATTATTCCCGCGTTTGAGACATGATTCCTACGCAAAACTTTACACTTCTCTACACCAGATTTTGCAGAGTACTTACTCTGCAAAGACACACACCATTAAGAAGAAGATGACTGGATAGATAGATGGAATGTGGATCAATGTTTTTTATGCACTGAATTAAAACACAACAAAATATCAGAAAACTTTCCTTTAGACCCCAACATCATTCAAGTTTTTGACAGGGACACAAATGAACTGAAAAAAACAAAAAACAAAAAAAACAAAAAACAAAAAAAAAACTGTTTTTATCAAAGTTCAGAGTCAAAAACATTGTTCTTCAAACTCTTACCGAGTCTGAAAACAAGAATATAGGGCCAACTTATCTGCTCAAGAGCAATCTTGAATACATTCAAATGACTGGTCACCAGCAGTCTAATCTATATTTTTGTGGACAAAAGAAGAACCTTTAGCATTATGGTTCCGATGCCTTTTTAATGTCACCTCTTAGTAGAGTTGATATTCAGAAAAGGAAAATCAGCACATGATGAAGGACTGAATTTTGATTAATGGTTTGCTCTTTTCCTTCCGCCTCTCCTGTTGTTTCTCATTTGATAATTGCATATTTTAACTTGCTTCCAAATGAATTTTGCTTTCTCGTTTTAGCAATATTAACATTTCTTGTGTGGGTGAAGAAACATTATTTCCTTACGATGGGCAAAGTCAACTATTTCAGATTGTCATTTGTAAAACGAGAAATAAAAGCCTAGAATCACCCATTACCACTGCACAAAGCTGGCAGATCCCTGGGGCAGGTGCTGTCTTAACACATAATTTCATGGGGAAAAAAGCAGCAATTTTGACATCTTCCTCAGATGTCACGCAAATTAGATTTTCAGCTTTCCTCCGACACACTCATGGACATTTAAAGTTCAAGAGAGATGATGTGACTATAAAGCAAATAGTTGTGGAACAAAGCTCGGAATATTTTTTACTGCAACCCAGTGAAACATGACATGCTTTCCCAAATGGTTTTTCTGTAATATGTTTCCATTATATTTTTCAGCAGTGTTTGATTGTTTTGTGTCCTCTCGTAACAAGTATGAGGTGAGGTAATGGTGCAATGGTATTATAAGGTGTCTGACAAAGATTAATACCATCAATACTGTGTTAAATTTTGTGCCAGGTGAAAATTATTTTTCGCCTTCTGCATCGATCAGAAAATATCTCATTAAGTGCGTCTCTCCTCATCCTTCAATATTTTATAGGATCTTTAAAGCTTTTGTGGATGACTTATGTGTGGGCACTGGAGTCACGGCTTGCTATAGACTCACCTGTAGAGCGAAACGGGAGGGTTGGCCTTTGCAGAGCAGTGGAATTTCACAAGGTTGCCCTCCAAAACGGGCTGAGGCTCCACTGACAGATTGACAAGAGGGAGATCTATAAAAAACAGGGATGCACAAAGACAAGCAATTACTCTACTGGCATCCTCAAACACGGTGCAGTGAATTGTAAGCTTTGAAAACATATTTTGTTGCTGATGTTGTTGATGACTAAAGGACAGAGAAAAAAAAAAACAGTAGAACAGGAGGAATACTTTCAGTTTAATTATGGTATCCTGTGCTGATAACGTATCAGATGGAGATGCTTATCCCAAAACTTTTAAATGATCTGTATATGACTACCTGATCACACATCTCAACATCTGTTGGTGACATACTGTATGATTTTTGTTAACTGTATTCCCAGCGAGCCGCACGGCTGAAATTTGCTCAGCCAGTTGAAAAAGTAACGGCCACATCAGATCCTGTGTTGCATGGCTTTCAAAAATTTATTCAAACTATCACTTGTTGACCAACTACTTGCATGTTTCGGCTTTTACTTTTGCCACTTCTTCTTTTGTAGCTAGCTCTTTGTCATTTAAGGTTTTGAGGCTTTCGGTCATAATCCTAATTATTAGCTCTCGCCACATATTCTCTTTGGGATTCCAGCTGAAACTCTGGCAAGGCCACTTCAAAATGAAACATTATCTCCAGTTAGAAAAACACGTTGATCGGGTCAAAATATCACTTAAATCTAAATCTGTCAGCCATATAAATAATTTTGGGCTTAGTTTTGATTATCCTGGTATATATATATATATATATAACAGCTGTCTAGTTTTAAGCGAGTCATGTCTGTATCATTGACAAAAGAATCCTGATCAGGATGTTCCCAGGTGTGAAATGTCAACCTCGTAGTATCTGCACTAAGCATGGAACTACGTCTGAGAAGGATATAATATTCATAGCATTAATACTATTATTCTTATAATCTTTCAGTAAACAATGCTTAGAGCAATTTTAAAGCAGGTTTGACAACTTATCTCAGTCTGTCAGAGAATTATCCCGGAATAACTATCTCAGTTTTAATACCCGTGCAACCCACACTTCTTAAAGCTCACGTTGCTAAAAAAACACTGAGGTTGTTTCTTACAAGTTGGATGTTTATGTCTATGTTTCTGCTCTCACATATCCATACTTTTCATATGTGAAACAAGAAAAATGAAACCCTGAACTGATAATGGATTTCTTGCTTGAAGAGCAAGAATCTTCAAGCAGGAAATAGTCCACGGCAAAATCCACAGCAATTAAAACAACAAGGAACCTCAGCGGTGCAGTGCAAATTGTAATAGTTCTGAACATCGCAAACATTCAGATTATGCAAATTCAATAAACAACTTAATTTATCCTAATTGACAAAGGTAGGATTCTTTTTGAAGATAGAGCTTCATTTCCATATCAACCTGTCCCACGTGAAGCAAACAAAGCTATTTACCTCACAAATTTGGAGGATGAATTGAATTATTTATTTATAACTAAAGCCTATTTGTCAGGCTTTTTAAATGCAATGTAGGTGTATTTTGTTCATAGCTGCAAACGCAGCAAGGTGGATCATAATTACCAGTTGGTCTAGCAATTAGAGCTGAAAGTGCTTTACTGTTAATGGAAAATACATTGGAAAGTGTCAACAATTTCTTTTCTTTTTACTGTAAATTTGCTTTAAATAATAGAAAAATAAAGAGTCTTCACTCAATTGTTTTCTTTCATGCAGTTTTCCTTCTTTGCCTTGTGGTAGCAAACTGGTGAGTTATCCTGGACAGTCAACAAGTCACAAGGGGAAAACTGGCTCTGGGTTTGAAGCTAGCCATCTGTTTAAAAAGTAGATCTGCTCTGTGTTTAGCTACACTAAAGTTATAACCAGGAACTGTGTTTGGCTGCGGATGAAGGGCACAGCAGTGAGAACAGAAATCCGCCGAGGATGAAACAAAAAAGGAGCACACAAACACGCTCTAATGTAGCCAGGCATCTCTGTGTATGGCTATGGAGAGGGAATCTGTAAGCATGTTTATGGGTCGGCACCAAATGTCGAAAAACTGCTTATTACCCCGTAGCTGTGCAGATGCTCAAGGCTGGCTCAGCTGCCACAAAACCCCAGAGAGGAATTGGTCCAGGTGCCACATTCTTTCCCTACTTACACGCCATATCCCCCATCAGTGGAAGCGTTCCCCTCCAGGACAACTCCACCACCCCTCACCAACCACTTCACCACCTTGAAATCCATGAGCTCCACCTGTGCCAGGTCTCTCCAGGCCAGTAAAGAAAACAACAACATTGCAAAACCCAAAAAGACTGCAGGCTAACTCAACAAGCAAGTATCCCTAGGTACTGAGCAGCCAGCTGTGTGTGCCTAGGCATTTGCATGCTTGTGTGAATATGACGGGGGGCTGGAGGGGGGCGGGGGAGGGGCATGGATGTGCATCATAATAAAACCGGAAACTCATCCTTGCCTGGAGCAATAGTGTTATCCACTCAGTCGGTGGTTTAAAGCATTGTGGGTGGTTAAATCCGTGAAAGGAAATGTGGGTAAAAGCAACCTAAGGGGCAAACTGACAGGTGTGGCTGCAGTGGAGGTGGCAAAAAAAAAAAAAAAATCTGTGGGAATCTGGGAGCACAGACAGAAAGAGAGACAGACATCAAAAGACGGGGAAATCTAAAGGCATCTTCTGTGCTAATAGACATAGCAATGCAAATGCTAATTCAGAGGCCGCTTGCACTAAACTCTTCCTATATGGGCCTTTTTAATCATGACATCCTTCTTCTTGCTGCCAACTGACTTCTAAAGACTCAAATGCTCATTACTGTCAATCTGGCCACAAAATCAATGTTCTTTTGAAATGCCTGAACCAGCCCTCCGTTCTGAGGGAAAAAAAAAAAAAACAAAACTCCCATGTCCCTCTCAGCGAGAGTTAATGTCATGATGAATTTAATTTGTTGATAGTTCCATCTCTCAATCATTTTAATGACAGCATTGGCAGCATCAGCTGTCAAAAGTTCTGTCTCTATGTTTGAATTAGGAACTAAAACACCTTTTCCCACTTTTGACCTTCATAAAATGACCAACATCTGTTTAGTAAAGTAAATGTAAATACTTTGATGGGTAAGTGCAATGAGTTGACGAGTTGGGCATTTGAGGCAACGCCACGGCAGACCAATGTGCAACACTGCTAATCCTTCACTAGAAGGGGTGGAATGAATAGACTGAGGAAACAGGAGAAACAACAGGAGAAACTGGGGAGGGTGTTGTTTCAGTTGGCCGACAGCTTTTGATCGGTTAGTTCAAAGTGGAAACCAGATGGTGTTTTTGGAACAATCGTCCGACTTCTCTGTTCACGGAGATTGTGCCAGCACAAATTCATTCACCCCCGCTCCTCCCTTTCTTAAAGCTCAAATTTTCAATCTCTCTGGGTCACTGTAGACAGCTGTTCTTCAGCAGGACCAGCCTCAAACTCCAGAAGCGTTCGGATTCCTCTGAAGGATGCAGAGACCGAGGATTACATCGTCGACAATATGGGTACGCTGTCATCTGGCTGGCTGAGCGCAATACTTCAGGGGAGAACAGGCTGACGAACAACTTGAGGTCTAACATATTGATCATAAGATATTCAGAATGCTAAATTTACTTTGTTTAATGATGGCAGATGTTGTTCCACATTCTTTGCAATACATATGTGCCAGAATATGTTCACAAACTGAAAGTTTTCTCAGAAACGCAAGAGCATTTTCCTGTCTCTGTAACCTTACATTCCTTCCCCCTCACTCACAGATGCTGTTTCAGATGAATTTGGCATTATCTGCTTGATTAAGCAAGGAGAGTATGTGGCTGAGCAAGCTACCAAAAACAAATCCCCCCCAATTGCACATGTGCATGTTCTTTATTAATTAGTCTCAACAAATGGCTTTCATTTTTCCACCCACATGGCTCAGCTTGTTTGCAATGCAAACATACAGAAAAAAACCTTGGTCTTGCCCGTCCCCAGTGCATTAATTTCCCACTACACATTTCAAAGCAGAGTTTTATGTGGGGCAACGCTCTGCAGATATGCAACTGCACTAGAAAATAATTGAGGAGCATTTCAAACCAGGCGATGAGTGGGAATTAGCGAGACACGAAGCTGACATCCAAAACAGAGTTCCCCCGCAGTGGTACGTACTGTAGTGGTCGTGGGAAAGTTTACTGATTCAAGTACAAACGACGGCATGCACATCAAGACATGCTGCTGCAGAAAACAGCATCAGGGGGGTAGCTACCCCATGTGCTATCAAATAATTACAGTCCGCTAATGGAATGGTGTGGACAACTGAAGTCAGCAGTCTATCCAGGGTTCTGAATCACCTCTGCTGGCTCTAAATCCCTCTCATTTCGGCAACATCGACAGCGTATACTGTATTTAGATGCTAATTTGTCTAAACCTCATCCAGATAACGCTGTATGAACTTTGGAGGGAATGGAAATGCTGATGTGGATGTAAACCATGAGCATTAAAGTAATGATAAAAAAGAAAATACTGTTAAAGGCATTGGGTTCTGGTTTAAGCTGCAGAGCAATGTGCAGTGCTGTGTTTAGATTATGCTCATTTGGATTGAGGGAGAGAGGGGGGGGAAAAAAAGGACAGCTAAGCACAAAAGTGAGCCGAACACTAGATTTTGTGAGGAGAAGAAAGATTGGAAAGTTTACAAAAAACTTTTTTTGTAGGTTTTATGTCACTGAGATGGCACGCACACAAGCTTTGATGGGCAAAATAAATTGGTGTTCAATTAAATGCCTAAAAGCTAAGCCACTCCTGAGCAGAATATATAACGCTTTATGCCTGGAATGTAGAAGTTCAGAGGGAGATTGTCAACATATTCAGGGTATGCAATACCATTTCAGGAAATCTACTCATTTGCTGCCTTAGTAAGAACGAGATGAAAGCATCAATATCAATTTCAGCTGTTCATGCTCAATACAGTGCTCAGTCACAGAGTGCCAGGAAAACATCTGCAAGGGTTTAACTCTGAATGAGACAGCTTGTGGACAGGAAATGAAGTGTACCCTAAAATGAATGACGCCCCTCACTTTCTGCTCTAACGTTCTTGATGACACTTGCTCTTATCCCAGGGTGAACAAGTTGTTCCTCTTTTTCAGTTCACCAATTCATTTCTCTACTCTGTCGGATCCACTGTTCTTATTTCTTGCTGCAACTAGGGTTGAGATGAGACCTTGTGGTGTGATATTTCTCACACGTGTCTTAGTTCAATGTACAATTATGAACCCTGAAAATGAAGGTGAGTGCTTTATTTTTGACAACACATGTCTATGTTTTAGACTCTTTTTTTTTTTTTAAGTAAGAGAACCAGTTTTTAAGTTGATTTTTAAAAACTGTCGGTCAGAACAGAAAAACAGCGACACAGTAACAACATACACATTATCAGCCTGCAGAGTAATTTCACCCCTTTTCTGCAAAATGACATTCATTCTGGTTTGATTATATTCCTTTGATTTCCATAAACTCCATAAACTTAGTGTTCAGCTCCTTAAACATAGTTCTTAGCTAGTATTATGACTCTCTAGGTCATTTGTATAATTATCAAGATTCTGCATAAAAAAAAACAACTTCTGTAAACATATTACATAGAGGATTGATTATCTTATTCTTATTTATAGCTGGAAATGTTGAATAAAACCTTTGTTCTGATGTCAATTTTCCTCGTGCTTCCCTTCCTGATTTTAAAGTAAGAAATGGACTCAGTTTTATTCAGCTTAATGTTAGGAGCTTAAAATAAAAACCGTACACGGGTCATACATTGGCGTTATCTACTGATGTTGTTGTCATCGTGCTGTCTAAATCTCAGAATCTCAACTTATTACAGTAGTTGGCTGTTATAAAACCTTCAGCATCCAGTGAAGATCCTAAATTAAAACTAAATGCAAAGGATGTGTAAAATTATGGGTGTTCGGAACTGAAATTGCAGCTAGTTTAAAATGCTGTTGTCCCTCCGTTGTTTTTATAAAACAGGACCCCCTACCAAAAACACAAAAACAAGTTTGAAGAATTTCCAATCCAACTACATTTCAAGCAAATTAGCAAAACCTAAATGACATAAAAACATAATTGACAGAAGCTTCAGTTTGTCACACTCTGATTTCTGAGTGGTCAGTCACAATGCTTTTACCTGTGATTGAAAGAGGTGTTTAAAACTTCCAGCAATTATCGACTTGTTTTGTTGAGTATTCACTTGTGGCTGATTTGCACGGCAACAGGAGAGCGAACATCCAAGAACCATTACCAAGACCAAATTGCGAAGCGTGTCCTTTCTTTTACGTGCTTACAGAAATCTCTTGGAGGAACAATTCTCTTTATACAGTAAGTAGTGAGATGGCTTTTAACTTTTGTTCAGAGTGAAAAGTGGAGGGATGTAAAAGGTTCCATTTTTCAGCTTTCTTTTAATTTTAATATTTTAAAATACACTTTTCTGTCAGGCTGTTATTCAAGTTGAAAAGTAGCTTTAGTCTATTCAACTTACGATTTTACCATTATTATTATTATTGTTATTACCATTACTACAAAAACGATTATGACAACAGCTAGACAAACCAAAGTCAATATTTTAATCTTATACAAACCCCTTTACAAAAAAAAAGTGTCCCCTATTTCAGTGTCCTCAGTCACGTACTTCACTATTGAATATGAAGTCTATGTTCTAGTACATATTTTTGATAACTCGTGGAGAGAGACAACCATAAATATGCTCAAGCTCCATCTACTATTTAATGTGATCATCTAACATTTTCTAAGAATTTCAGATCACTTCCTAATTCCATTGACGGCTGTTCTGAGACTCACTTGAGTCGGTCAACTCTAACAAGTTACGACAGATTCTGACCCCTGATCAAATCAAGATGAGCATGAGCAGTCCCTTCATGGCAGATATTATTTTTTCAGAGTCACATAATCACATTTCTTTAGAGTAAATTATAAGTAAATCATAGGAAATGACTTTAAATCCCTGGTTGTCAAAGTGAATGTGAAATGTCCACCTAACAGTGCATAGGTTGAAATATTCCATGGCAGATTGCTCCTTCCATCCATCCATACCTGGAAATTTCAGGTACATAGCAAAACAAGACTGCAGAGGAACAAGTGACTAATTGAGCAGCATTATTATATCACATAGTTGTTTCTAAAGAGGTGATAATCAGTTTAAAAAACACATTAAAAATGTTCAATTTAAGTCAAACCTGGGAGCAATTGTTACAATTATCATTGCAATTACACTCTAAGACATAGTAATTAAAGTAGGTTACTAGTAATAATTGAGTCAACCGTTGGAATAGTTAGGTCATCTATTATGGCTCTGAATGCCTTTGAGGTCCTTTAAGGAGCTAACTTTATTTTACTGATCCAGCAGCTTTTGTAAGTTGTAAACAGCATACTTCATTCACTTTCAACTTGTTCCTATAATCATCTTTTCAGGAATTTTACAGTAAGATATTCTCAGCAAACAATAAAGTGAATTGCAGCCTGCTGCTTGCTGAGGCCTTCACTTTTAGACCAAACTTAGCTTAATGTTAGCTACCTTTTTTATTTAATAAAAAAAAAGTTAAAATGTCATTTTGTTGCTTTTTTAAATTCAAAAATATACATTTGTTCAGAAATTTGATTATTTTCTTAAGGAATAAAGCAGATATGGTGACTACAGACAACAACGACTACAAAAATCTATTGATTTCATGGGGATTTTTTGAGTGTGCTCTTTGGTCTTCATGGTGTTGTTTTCATGGTTTCCTGACAAACCTCTGAGGCCTTTACAAAACATTGGTTTTTATTATACTGGGATTGAACAACATCAAGGTTGGCTAACTTTAATTTAAGGGCATCAGACTCGAGAGGGTAGAACACAAATGCATGTCACACTCCAATTTTTGTTTGCAAAACATTTTGAAAAACATGCATCATCTTCCTTCCTCCTAAGGCGTTAAGCACTAAGGTGCAAGACTCTGTATAACTAGTCATGTAAACGGTAAAATTACCTCAAGTGATAAATTTACTTGCTGTAAATTTACCACTCAGTGCATCAAAAAGTGTGTAATTGCCCTTTAGCTCTGATTTTTGCATCTGTGTTTTGGACAGATTACACGTCGCTGACCTTGTAATCAAATTAGCCTGCATTCAATTGAAACAAATTAATACCTAACAGAAATCAATCAAAGTTCAGCTGCTGCACGCTTGAATTCAGGGGAAACTTTATGTGAGGAGTGGATCTCTGGTTAAACTCCAAAGGCTCCACTCAGCCGTGCTGAGCACTACCTGTCAAATCCAAGAGAGGAGGAGGAGGAAGAACGGCGGGGGGAGCAAAAGCGAGGGAGGGAGTCGAGAGCCTTAGCCTTGTGGGAGACAGTTTGGATCTCGACAATTAGTCTCTGCTGTCGCTCGGTTTCATCTCACACTGTGAAAAATGTTTTCAGGAGCTTTAATTGTGTAAAGACGACATTTTAGAATGCTAATTAGAGATCTGCTCCACTCATTTTTCAGGGTTAAATCAAACATTTACAGGCGTGGATGATGCTATGATGGCAGGCAGTTATCAGAGACACATCATTATACATGGTGACAAATCAGTTTACATGTGGGCAGACTTCCTTCTCTGACTGCATGGGGAAAAAAAAAAAAAAAAAACGGAGAGCGCAAACTGCTAGGGTTGCAAACACTAACAACTCTTAATCATTTTTACTCCCGCGCCTGAGCTGGCCTGATTGTGCTATGCCCGCTCGTGCCATTCTTGCCTCTTGCCGTGTACATAATAAAAAGAATGGAGCCGTCAGTCATAATGGCTCTCTAAATAGCATTTTCTGCTTTATTAGTCATACTTAATGGCGTTGAAGGGGTTGTGAGTGATGCAAAATCCCATTGTTCAAATCCTTTCTCTTACTGTGAGCAGTTCTTGATCGAAAAAATATTCCCTGACAATTGAGGCTGAAAGCGGTTTACACGCTGGGCTTACTTTGCCTATTTTCAACCTGGAATGTGGATTCTCTCATCAAAGAGATTGATGGCATGAGAGAGAAAATACGCGAGGTGGGAAGACTTTGCATTTGTCCACAGTGAGCAGGTAGCCGAAACACAAGCTTCACCCATTTAGATGGACAGATGCTCTGACTTTTCTTAATATATTTTTTTATCTTAGAAAATCAAAACTACTGGTGCATCACCAATCGATATGACTAGATGGCATGCGAGAAGAAAAAAGGAAATCAATTATAAATACCAGTGAGAGTCTACAGGAGATCAAATATGACCACAGGGTTAAAGTCACGTGGGTTTAGCATAATTCATATTTCTGAAACTCCACAGATACGGAATCCTGCTGATCATATGTTGGTGTCTTCTTCTCATCTAACTGTAAATTATTTACTTTCAAAATATAAATAAATGATTTAGAAGAAATATGCTTACGCTGAATGTCGATAGTGACACTGGTCTCCTTGCCATTGGGCACTGCCTTGTTGGAGGCCTTGCAGATGATCTGCTGACCGGTCTCGATGTTGGAAGGTGAAAGGTAGAGAGTGCTCACCGTGCTTTCTCTCCTGCCGTCTCGGAGTAACGTCTGGGAAAAGCAAAGCAACACTTCAGGAGATGAAGACAGTTTTGTGCTTAAATCCCTAAAATGAGGAGCACTGTGTCATTTTGTATCCTGGGTATTGTCCATCGAAAAGGAAAGTTCACCTTTTTTTGAGGGAAAGTTCTCAGGAGTTAAAAGTATTAATAGTTACTGTAACTGATAGAAATATGCTTTATTTTTGTGAGATAGAACAGAACTGAAGAAACCACAAAACTGGTGAAAGAACTAGTTGGAATATATGTGTGTATATATATATATATAAGTTTTTTTTTTTAGTTTTTTTATTTAACAGACAGAAGTTTTAAACATTTTGTTTGGTTATTGGTCTCCATAATTAAACTGGTCTCCAGCTCCTAATAAAAGTGATTCTACCCTCTTGCCAGTCAGCACTGGATCTTAGAAAGATCCAGTTTATTAATGCAGAGACAGAGATTGTAGCAGAAGCAAAAAATAAATAAATAAATAAAAAAAATAATAAGTGATAAGCATGCCCTACAATTAGCTCAGTCCTGGAACCAGTTTGGCCACAATCACATAGCAGCAAATATATTATTCAGCTTAAAAACCTGAGAAAAACCTAACACAGACTTCTGCACTTCTGAAGAGTTAAAAAAGGCTATAAGCAAAACTTTCTGTCCCCTGTCTGATTATCTGCTGCCTTCCAATACTCTGTTTCTTTCTTTATAAAAAAAGAGACCCACCTCAACAGCAAGCAAACCATCACAGATGAAAACACCTCAACAGAACTTCACTTTAAAATATATAAATTATCTTTTAAGCTGTAAGCACCTGCAGGTGTAGAATAAAATAAAGTGAAAAGTCCACCTATGCATTTTACATCTTAATTCTAAACTTTTCCCACAAGTAATTGTGCGAAAATAAAGAAGTTAAAACAAAGGGAAGATCAAAGAAAAGCTAGAAAAAGATGAAAACAAAAATACATATACAATTGGCTCTATTGCAGGAAACAGAAGTGAACCATCAGAACATTCCGCCTGTAGTTTTACCCCCAAAGGGAAGCTGATATGAAATTAAATAAATAAAAAAAGTATCTGAAATATGTTTTTTTTTTTTTTTTAGAGCTTCCTTTTGTGTGCCTGGAGAGCTGTGCTCTAGTGCATGGCTTGTCATACTCCACAAAGGAAATCAATCTTCTTTTCAGTGCTCATCCTCTGAGCCCTGTATTGTGGAAGCCATCTGGAATCGGTTGGTAGCGCTTGCTGGCTCTCTGCTATGACTCCGGCGTTCAGAGGAGGGCTCTGGGAGGCTATGCTAAGCAGTGCAGGACAGAACAAAGTCACTGAATAGAACAAATTGTGTGGGCAACAGGGTGCAGGGGGGTCAACCACAAAGCCAAGATGCATTTCCCTGCTTTCCCTTTAAAGTAGGCTCAAGGTTCGGTTCTTTTTAATAGAAAGGAAACTACATAAAAAAACACCATGTAGAATGGAAACAGTCTAAAATTGTGTTTATATACTAAAAACATGCTGGGCTATGGAAATTATGCCCAAAATTCAAACTTTCAAAAAGACCTGTGAAAAAGTCAGGTCGTTGTGTCTTTAAACAGATGATATATAATTTGCTTCCAGTTATTTAATTTTTGTTTATACAGGCTTTTTGAGACGTACGATGTGACTTTAATCATACTGGAAATGCAAATAGCAACACTAAAACACAACTGATTTAGAAAAACACACCAAAGGGAAAATGTGCCGAGAAACCTAAAAACAACAGCAGATGTTTATTACGTCAACTTTGTTGAAAAGCCTTTCAGTTCTGTTTCAGCTTTCACTCTTCATGACTGAATCTGATTAACCTGAAATTACAAACTGTGTGATTCTCTCTAAATTAATAAAAAGATAAAATGCAAATTGGTCAGGAAGGCTGCCAAGAGCCTCACAACAACTCCTGAAAAGCTCCATGAAATTCTGACAGCAATATACCTGATCGGAGGAGCAGGGTTAAAATACAGAACCATTTTCCTATGAAGAAGACATTCAGACTTAGCTAAAATTTCTTTGTCCACATTACAGAATGGCTTGACCCAATCTGGCATGACCCACCAGACCATTTTGTGCAAAAGATCCCCCTGGCCTGAGAGCCTCTTCTAAAGTTAAATTGAAGTTAAATTGAGCTGTAGCTTTGCAAATACAATTTTCTTTTTGATTGTTTTTGAGAAACTTTAGACGGTTATTTTTTTTTTTTTTAGAGACATTATACCAGTGACACAGTAATGAAATTATGAATACCAGAAACGTTTTTACCCAAAGCCTTCAGGTAGCCGCCTGAAAGCTGAAGCTTTATTACTGTGAGTACAAACAACAACAAAATCCAAAGGTCGGTTTCCATAGAAGAAAATTAAAGTTTTAAAAGGACTGAGTAGTCTCGATGTATTTAAGTCACTTCTTAGGACACATTTTTACTCACTGGCTTTTAATACAGAGTGAGAGATGAATTTGTTGGGTCCACTTATGTTTCTGTTTCTTTCTCATGCTGCGTTTGTATTTAGCATCTTCTCTGTTGGGATCACTGTTATTTTGTGGTTTTTCTTCACAGCACTTTGGCCAATGGGAGTTGTTCTTAAATGTGGTTTATAAATAAGTTCGATTTGATTCGGTAAAAGCAAAAGACTCATCTGACAGATAATCTGTGGTTGTTGCCGCAAAAGTGAGTATTTTCACAGTCTGATAGATCTGAAGAACCTTTGCAAAAGTGACGTGGGGAAATGATGTCAAGATGGGCATCCTGGTAGACCCCCAAAAAGAAGGTTGAAGGCTAAAATAGGTTAAAAATGCTTCAGGGATGTGTTCTTCCACACTAATGCAAAGATTTTAGGCCAGTGAAACCTCAATTTATCTATCCCATCTTCCCTTCCAAATCACCTGTCATTCTGAATAGTGTGGATTTAAAAAAAGAAATAATTCAATTTGTAAACTGATACAAGACATTATATATATACTTATCGCATTATAGTTCAACCATCTCACTGTGCCTTTTAAAGGAACATAAAATTGAGGCATCTGCACCACTCGGGTGAATATATTAGTTTTTTTTTTTTTTGGCATTTCTGAGACTTCTAGGAAAATAATATTACAGCTCCTATGCTCTGTGAATCCCATTTCCATGTGAAGAGCCATGTGATGAAATTCATATTTGTGCGTGAGTCACTTTGAAAGCAGAGAACATTAGTTGTCAGACACGGAGTATGTCAATGTAATGTTCTCTGTGACACAATCGGGATTGTTTCCATCATAGCTCTGGACCTGTCTGCAGTCATTAATCTTAGAAACGGGGTTAGCTGGCAGCAGCACAAAGAAAAAAAAAATCAACCTCAGTCCACATCACAAATTGAGATATTTTCTTATTTAATACCAAATAAAGCTCCAAACAATACACATATGACCAGATTACAGGACAATAAGTTTATGTGTAATTAATATTTTCTGACCTTCTGAAGGTAAGAGAAACAAAGAAGCTTATAACAATAAGCCACTGTTTTTTTCCCTTTATCTGTTTGATTAATGTGGTTTTCAAGCATTATTGGAAATTGTGCAGCATAAACACTCTCTTATGTTACAAACAAGCTTGATAGCAAAAGAAATAGCTGCCCCAAAAACCACATGGTAACCTTTTGCAACTAAAGATGAACCACTTCTGATCTATGACAAAAAGATCAGAAGTGGACAATTTTTTCCTTTGTAGACTTTGAGGTCAAATATTATTTTTTTTTTTATTCATTAAATTTCTTGAAACTGAAACCACCTACAAATTTTGTTCGGTGAGGATTTAAACCAGTAGTGTGCACTTTATGCACATTTTTTTCTAGTTTAGCTTTGATACATAAAAGGGAATACATTCTAGCAAGACATGCAGAACATTTTTTCCTCTTTTAGGTTGTACATTATAGTAGAAAAAGTCCAAATTAAAATTAAAATTAATTTGTTAGCCATTACAGTCATGCAAAACGTAAGCACTAGTTAAGATATAACAAATAAATACATAGATTTTAACAATAACTTGCTTGATCAGACCTAATTAGTGTGTTGCATAAGCACCAATTATTCTCTGATCCACTTTAAATCAAAACCTGACAACAGTATCTTTGGTAAGGATGGCAAAGATGGACAACAATAGAATCAACTGTTAAAGTCATCCTCAAACTCCTGCATCAAATTATTATTATTTTTTATTTAACTTTTCCAAGACAGAAATGTATGGAGACCTTTTCAGTATGGCTTTGAGCTAAAGGCCTTCATTTAATGTTTTAATTTAATGAGATTTATATGTGTTGATATGTAAATTCTTTCTCTCCTTTGGTGAGCTTCTTCATTATGTACTGCAGTTATAAATTCCTAAGCTACCCTCACTAATGATAAGCAGTGCAACGTTTTATGAACTCTGCTTTGGTCAAAAGCAACACACATGGTTGCCAAATGTTAGTTTTAATCATATAGTTTTTCATTTAATCACTGGTCCAGTAAATAGATTTCCATGAGGTCACAGAGATGAGGTTTGGGTTGGGTCAGAACTGTCATTACATATGACACCATCAGTAAAGCCATCTTTGTGAACCCTTCGCCACATCTGCTCACATTAGACCTCTTCATCTGTTGGATATGAGGAGACCATCAGAGCAGATGATTATGTTTTCAAAATGTCCCCCTGCTGCTCTGCGGACCCAAGAAAAGTCATCTTGGTTTAATTGAACCCATTGCTTTTTAATGTTAGGCAATAGAGATAAGAGAGGGAGAGAGGGGGGGCTCATACTCGGGCTCAGCGGAGGCATGCGAGCATCCGTCACCTATTGGCGCTGGATGTCTTCATATCTGCCTTTTGCTCCTGAGGAGGAAGTGAAGGTAGGAAGCACGCTCCTCCGCCTACCATTAGCAAACAGCACCTCCGGCAATCACTTTATTCAAAGCGGCCTGGTGCCGTACCTCAGCCCAATCAATGGCATTTATCTGCTCTTTGAAAAAAGCCGATAATGGGATGAGACAGCGCAGGGAGAGGAGGAAGGCAGGGGTGGTGTTAGTCGCCTAAAGTGCCTTGCCTCTTTATGTGCTTTGTTTAAACATAAATAGAATATAACCGATTTAAATGGATGACTAAGCCTTGAGAATAAATGTGAATGCAGAGTTTAGGTTCATGTGGCCACAGCATAAAAGATTTTGGAACTGCAGTGACATCCAAAGTCTAAGGACAAGCTGCGGCTGAGAATCAAACTGTGGGATAAAACATTCAAGAACCAGAGCATTGTCTGATCATGCAAGCTTCTGTAGGACGACATCAAAACGCTGGAAAGAGACGCAAAGTTATTGATAGTCTCATGATCTCACCATCTGTTTGTTTTAGTACATTTGTAAACGAGAGGAAGTGAATGTTTGTGTTTTTAAGGAATATCACTTCATAAAAACAACCAAAAGGCTGAGGCAAACACCCACCTCACACTGAGGCGCAATACATCTGAAAAATACTTTAGCACCGTGCTGCAGTTGCAGCAGTGTATATATGTATGGTGCAAGGTAATTAGCTGTTAAATAAGTAAATTATTATGATAAGTATTGAATTAAAAACATCACTAGAGCTGAAAAAGTTATTAAACGCCAGGAAGCAAAATGGAATCTTTAAGGATTTATAAAAGAAATCCTGTAACTCACCTGTCAGTGTAAATTAAAATCAGCTTGCTTCTCAAGTCTCGCAATAGGCAAAACAAAGAGCTTGTTCAAGACTTCAAAACCTGATGTTAGTATTTGTTCCAGATGCATTTAAGTATTCCAGAATACTATAACCGTAATGTATTGAAGAGAATTCAAAAGAACCATCAGAAATACTTTGCAGGTGCAGTCTTCCCTACATAAGCTCTCCCTGCTCACTTCATCAGACTCCAAAGCAGAAGGAAATGGATTTTGAAGCTTATGTAAAGATTTACCTTTTTCCTTTATCATTCCACTTTATTGCGTCATAAAGAACTTTATTGACTAATTAGTTTTGATTTCTTTCCATGTGTGATTTTCTCGGGTTCAGGTGTGAATACCAGGTCAGTAGCCTGATTATGAATATATTCACTCAGAAAACTGTAGAGAAAAACGAGGAAGATATATAACCGACAAACAAACAAACAGGCCACAGTCCTTCTGAACAATGTCATACACAGCCCCCCGCCCTGCTGGTCTACGTACCTGTTATGACACACACCTCAGTGCTTACCTTGGAGTACATGGCCCCGTTTAGGACCTCTCCATTCCGGATCCAGATAATGGATGCCGCAGGTTTGGCATTGTCAGCGTGGCACGTCAAGTTTAAAGGATCGCCAGCTCTCAGGCTCACCACAGGTCCGCCACCGATGACTGGGTCGTCCGGGGGTACTATTGACACACACACACACACACAAAAAAAGGAGTTGTAAGCCCTGGAGGTGTTAATTAATATCTTGTTTACCACTGGGGCATACAAGCAAATTACATTGCTTTCGTTATTAAAATAGACTTCATTTAATTTGTTTCTTGCACCGCATACACACAAACCAACAATGAACAAACAAACTAACTCTTAATTTCTTAGTTTCCACGTACTTCATGATCGTCACAAGACACTAGGGCCTACACACATAATTAGCAGGTTGTTTTTTTTTCCATCTCAGGTTGGCCATGGAGGGTGTAAAACTGCAGTCAGAAAGTACATTTGCTAAAAGAAAAGCAACGTATGCAGTGGTGTGAAGCTTAGGAAGTCAAAGTCGCAGCGTGACTCTCCAAACAACAATCAACTCTCTCGACACTCGGTGCAGAGCCTCCGCACACATACAGTACATGTCACGGGTAAATGTAAGTCAGTCAAATCCATTACACTGATCAGATGCGCGCATGTACTTTCCTCTGCTGTGCCGCTCGCAGTGTTGACAAATACAAACGGAGAAGGAGAGCATCAGAGCCGCATGCGTGCCTCCTATGGCACACATCAAAGTCCTGTTCTTGTTTTACCCATGAGTTGATCTGTTTTCCTTTTTTTTCTCCTTTCCTCTTTCGGTCTTTCGTTTTTTATAAGTGAAACTGCTGTGAATTATTGATTGACCTGAGTTCTCATTACAATGCAAATCTGGGGCAAGATGAAATCAAAGCCTTGCAAGCAGCTGCCATATTCCCCTGCAATAGCATCATGATTGGAGAGGAGGTTGTTATGGGTGAGATATCTGCTGTCAAACATATCTGAGACGGATGAAAGGAGAGGAAAAAATTTAATTTGGGGTGTGTTTGTGAAATTAATGAAAAATAGCATAAAGTAATCTTTTATGGCAAGATATATGTATGAACTTTCCCCCTGAACAAGAGCGCATATACAGTACTCTACATCTACTGCTTCTGAAATAAAAAAAAGGATAAAAAAAGTATTGCTTCTTCCAATTTTACTTCAGTTTGAAGTGAATAATCAAACAAATTCCAAAGTTCTATCTCAAAGCCAGATAACTGGGTTTACTTTAAAGCTCTTTACTTATTAGATCTTTATTAAATCAGAACACAGACTTTGATATATTTGGCCAACTTTTTCTTAGTAAAAACCCATTATATTTACAAGGATTAGTAGCTAAATTAAAATGGCTAAAATTGGAAAATTGACTGTAGGTCCTGGAATTCACATGGACATGAGCTTTACATATAAATAAGTAACGTTTATTGACACTCACCGGCAGGAATCACAAATAGCAAATTAGCCAATGACATGACAGTAACTCAATCCATGTAGCGCTTGGTGAGGTTTATAATGGGCATCAGAATGGGGAAGAAAGGGGATTTAGGTGACTTTGAATGTGGCATGGTTCTTGGTGCCAGATGGGCTGGTTGGAGTACTTCTGAAACTGCTGATCTACTGGGATTTTCAGACATAACCATCTCCTGGGTTCACAGAGAATAATTCAAGAAAAAAAAAAAAAAAACTTTAATGAGCAGCATTTCTTTGGAGAAAATTAAACAGACAGAAGACCTATAAAATTGGTTAGGCTTGAAAGAGACATACAGCTGAATATAACTGGCAAACAAGGCGGAAGAAATTAAAAGGTTGTTGCACACCTTTAACAAAGTTGACTCAATAAAGGGCTGTTTAATAAAATCGGGCTGCAAAGGGTCACAAATCTGTTGTATAAATAAAAGACTTAACTGAGCTACATTTCCACTGTTTACTTACTACAAAGTAGTAATAATCTGACAACAGCATTTTGAATGAGACAGGAGGTGAGAAAGAAGTTTATCTAGTCCTTCAAACAGGGAATTGCAATCGTCTAAGCATGAAAACAAGAATGTGCTGACAATTTTCTCTCAATCAACAAAGGGGACTACATGCTACAGTTTGGATTTTTTTTCTATAAATGAAGAAAAACAAACAAGAAATTGATTTTCCATGTGAATCAAGCACTGCTATTCCACATACAGTTGCTAGCGCTGTTGCCTTGAAGCAAGAGGGTGCTGGGTTCAAATCCTAGCAAGGAGGTTTTTTTTTTTTTGCTCACAATTTGCATGTTGTCCCTACACATGTGTGCAACATGTCAAGAAAGTATGCCTTCCTCCAACAGTCCAAAAACATGCACTATGCAAAACATGCAGCATTCATTTTCCAAAAGGTGTGAATGTGACACGTGTGGGGGTGCCTGTTCTTTTTGTCTTAGTGTTGCCTTATGATGAAATAAAAAAAAAAATATGTTTAGGTAGGGTGCATTCCTTAGCTCACTGACCAGTGGAAAAGGGCATCATCTGACTTAGATTTTGTGCAAAAGCAAGCCACCGCCTTGCTGATTCATGGACGTATTTCTAGTAGGGCTTCAATCAGTTAACAGTTAATAAACAGAAAATGAAAGAAGACATTCTATCCAGTGGGGAAATGTTTAAAAAGACAGATGATTTTCATTGGCAACGGGATGATTTTAAAATTATTGTAGCTGTACAAAGCAGTCCATGAGGGGTTTTGTTTTTGAAATCCAGGTTGAAAAGAATAAAATGTGGTGTAAAGAAATTACTTCAGGCTCTTTAAAGTAGGAAGACACTTAAACCTTGCCTAAATAAGGTGTCAGAGCAGGGATCTGAAACTCATATGAACATGATGAATGTCGTCAAACAATCAGTTGTAGCAGAATGTATAGAAAAAAAAAAACTACCCATAAACATTCTGTTAAAATGTTATAGCTTTCTCTACATTCAATTTGGACTTCTTGAGATTAAATAACATCTAACATCTTTTCACACTGATGTGATTTGGCTCTATACTACAATAACAAACTGATTTATTTTGAACGATAATACTTAAGTACACAACTCATCTTGAATTCCTATTTCTGTGGCCCTCTATAGTCTATTACAGGCCAGATTTGGCCCCGGGGACCTGGGGTTTGACACATGTATTGAAAAGTAACAATGAATTATCACAGACAAGGAGCACAAATAATATGATTTCATCCTGTAATTGGTGGGCTGCCAGTTAGATCTAAAACTGTTTTATTGCTAAAAAGGATGGATGTTTTTAATTTGATTATCCGTACCACTCTAGTACTTTGCTAAAGACAAGCACGTCTTTGTGCTAGTGCTGCAGCTGATTAGTAGATGGGGGTGGCTTTTCAGTCTTTGGCTGTTATGACTAATGCATTTTCCTTACATAACATTATTGATTAAAACCATGTGAAATGTTTCCTTGCTCAAATAATCAGAAAACACACCCATCAACCCCGCACATTTACCATGAGTAATGGCTGATTCAGACCTGCGTGGGAACACTGAAGTCTGTACTCTGACTAGACCAGACTACTTCGACTCCGGCCAGCTGGCCAAGCAAATCTGCTATTTCAAAGACATTTCAGAATCACTTGTTCCCTATATCTGCTCGAGTTTGAGATGCAGCGTTGGTTCTGGCATGGCTCCCTTTCATCTTTCTCCTCATTAATATGTAGAGGGTGGGAGAGGTGGAGGAATCCCAGGTCAAAACAAGCAGGTCAGACAAGTGAGCAAGCTGATTTTTGCAAGGAGGAAAGCATCTCTGTGAGAATGCGGCCACCTTCTGTTCTTTCATCGTCAATTGGAAAGAGGGTCACGAGGAGGGTCCTATTACGGTAGTTTATTCTCATGCTAACAATCCAGTGCCTGCTTGATATGCAAATGAGACAAGGAGCATGAGAACAGCATTATGAGCCAGAAATGCAGACAAAATAAAAGTGAGACTCACTTCATGACAGCTGATTGCAAAGATCCAGAGATATTGGCTTGCTGTCAGCATTCTCCAGCAGACATGACTGAAACATTAATTAAATGTCAAGCATATAAGGCAGCCATAAAGGCTTTCATATGGAGAGGAGAAGATTAGATAGGAGAGTCTGACAGTATGTGACTGATAGGACTCTCCCTTGAATAGCGCACATTCAGGAGGGGTGATTTTCCCGTTATTGCTCAAAGTGCTCAAAGCTCCAAGGAAAGGTGAGATCACAAGTTTTTCATCCTTTCTCTCCAAGGAGGAAAAAAAAAGAAAAAAAAAAGATCTCCGAGGCATGTTAACACATATCGGTGTCTGTATAAAGGTGCTAGCTTCGGAAAGCAACACCACTAATGAACTTGGTTATGTCTTCATTACATAGTTAAGTCTATATGCCTCCTTTAGTCTCAGTTAAAATGTGTCTTACCTTTTTTCTTTTCTGGAACAGCGATGTGAAGCACACAAGAACATCGTAAAATTTCTGCTTCACCACTTCTCCACAGGTGTAGTGGAGTTACATGAAAGTCAAAGGCAGAAATCTCTGTGCTGTGGAACACATTCAGGTCATGTCACGGTGGAAGTGGTGGTATCCTTGCCAGCAAAACACTTTGAGGGGAGGCACTTGACTTGGCTGCCTTAATATCTTACTCTCCTTCACTGTATTTCAGGTCCCCTGGGAAGAGTACCAGTGGTATCAAAATACAATGCCTCGTCAAGGTGTTTATACCTCTTAAACACCTTAGAACCACTCCTTGCTATAAAACAGCTGTGAGTCTTTTGCGGTACTGCAAGCTTTGTACATCTAGAGACTTGTATACTTTTGCCCATTGTTTTTTGCAAAGATGCTGGAGCTCAGTCAGACCGGATGAGAAGCATCAGTGAACAATATTTGAGAATTGCTGCAGACTATCAGTTGGATTCAAGTCTGGTGTGTCACTGGCCTGTTCTAACAGATTAAACATACTTTGGTGGTGTCTAAAGTTGGTCCTTGCATGTTTTAGATGTTGCTTTGGTTCAACACGCCTCGATCAAATGGGGAACTGGGGAACTTAAAGTGATGTCAAGAAGGGATCATTCAGTGATTTAAATCAGCTGTGTTGGAACAAGGATGCATCTAACACATGCAGGGCACTAACCCTTGAGGATTGAAGATGGACACCTCTGATCTAAATCATTCTGTTGTAACTGGCTGTGTGCCTAAGGTTAATGTCCTGTTGGAAGGCCAACCTCATCTTCAGTCTCAATCAATAGGTTTTCTTCAAGAATTACCTTCGATCTCCATTCATCGTCCCCTTAAGTCTGACCAGTAGTTTTGTCCCTACTGAAGAAAAGCATCACCGGCACCACCGTTTTGCATTGTGGGACTTGTGTGTTCAGGGATATGTCCACTATAAGTTATAAGGTTATTGCATACATAGTGTTATACATGTAGGGCAAACATTTCTTTCAAATTAATGCTTTGTGTCAAAACTAAAACCAGAATTTCTTTCGGATTCTGCCAATAGTTGCGTTGTTCATACAGGACAAAGATTTTAGGTAAATGCAGGTGTTTTTTATTAAATATCTACAAAAGAAAAAGAAACAGTAGCACTATAGAAACAACAAAATTCCCTAATCACCTACTATACACAATTGTTTATTAGGATAACTGAGTCTGTAACTGTAATCTTCATATAACCTAAATAGGAAGACTGTTTTTCCTTCCATAGTTAATATTTAGCCATAGTCATATTTCAAGTTGGAGGTATGTACAGTATCTTTACATAAGTGCATATTTTTGAGTTTTGTAAGACATTTTTATCAGCTGCCTGGTTAGGTAATAATAAAGCAGCGCATACGAGGAAATTAAACTGATTTTATTTGAAAAAAATAAAGTAGGCGGTCTGAGTGCAAACATTACAAAGGTATGAAGTCCTGCTCTCAAATTGAAAATATAAGCTCTTGATATCTCATATTTATTTTAATATCTGTATATGTGCAAGCATGAACTCTGTGAGAAAATTTGAGTAATTGCTTGGTCAGGTAGAAGAGAAACTATAAACAAAGGTATCAATCTAATACTCACCGTTGTACAAATAGTAATGATATTTAGACCAATACACCCAGCCCACTCATTCTTTGTCTTAAAAACTTCTATTATTTTTTATTCTTGACATATTTAACTATAAACTTTGAATTGGGTTTCTCATATAAAAAAGAGAAAGTGATGTCAGATGGACTGAGCTTCGTTATCATTTACTTTTAGTGCAAAATCAAAGAGCTCCATAAACGAAACCAAAGCATATTAATGTGTAATTAACTCAGAGAAGCAAGGTGGTAAGCCCTAATGAGCAAATATTTTTCTTCTGTGTTTATACCAACGCATGGGATGATACTCCATAACATATAACGTCTATTTCAACACCGATACTTCTTCTTCTGCATTCACTGTTACATGTCTACTATGCACTGCTGTTTAGTGTATGTCAATGTGATGTTGGATATTTGTGTATTTTCATGTTTCCCAATAGAAGAACTTGGTGTAAAACAGCAATTATGGCAAGCCAGACACAATTTATTTTAGTCTTTTCCTGACTTAAAAAAAACAACATAAATTATTAGAAATACACTTGTGATCGCCTAAAGAATAGGCAAACTTTGTGTTTGTAGCTTCCTTGGAAGATGAAGGGATTGGTAAAGCAGGGAAACGGGGGAAGATTTGATCAATAAGTCAGCATCCAATAAACATGCAAATGACTGAAAAAAGAAAAATAATAATAAAACAAATATATTTCTCTTCATCTGAGATCTTTCACAGATCCCTTCCTGCGGCTGCCAGGTCTGACTGTTATACAGAGGCCAAGCCTTGAACTTGAATCAGCCATCATCATTACTGGGCTGTTTGCAAACTTGGCAGTCCCTAATGGTTCTAAATTAGCTCTTTACTGCAGCCATTCGATGGACTTGGCATAAGTAGTGTGGTCAGTGGTACAGATTGATCGCTCCTCTTTAATTACAGGGCTGACTCACTGCTAACCCTGCTTCACTGACTTCTCTTTTTTTTTTCTTTTTCGGAAGAATAATAATGAAATCCCTTTCAATACTTTCACAATTTTTATTCTCCATGAAACCTGTGGGCATTCACCTTTAGAAATCAGGTTTTGCGAGTATTACTGTGATTACAGGTTTTATACAAATCAAAGATTACAGACTGCAGAGCTGCCACAAAGGATGTGCCTGTCGGTAATAATCAAAGATGTAAGGTTTGTGTCTTAGCTAAAGAAAAACAGCTCCCAGATACAGTGAGTTCATTACTTTAATCATTTGAAAGATCTTAATAGGGTCACATATTTTGAGTTGTCTTTAGATCCAGTGGCTTCTCTGGATCACAGATGTCATGGTGAGTTACACGCTTCAAGCAGTCGTTTTTTTTCTGTCTCTCTCTGAAGAGAAAAATCCAAATTAGTCTGTCACAAGCAGACTATTACATCACCCCATCCCAGCCTTTTTGTTAGATACATTCCTCTATTTTATCTTCAAAGCTGAACAAAAATGCCTTACTCATTCTTTGTCTTAAAAACTTCTATTATTTTTTTATTCCTGACATATTTAACTATAAACTTTGAATTGGGCTTCTCATATAAAAAAGAGAAAGTGATGTCAGATGGACTGAGCTTTGTTATCATTTACTTTTAGTGCAAAATCAAAGAGCTCCATAAACGAAACCAAAGCATATTAATGTGTAATTAACTCAGAGAAGCAAGGTGGTAAGTCCGTCACCTCAAAGAGGGGCACGGATAAACCCTTGGGAACCATAAAACCACCTTTTGATTTGTGAAACATAAAATGTGTATACCACAAAAAGATAACACCGGCGTGTATGCGAGGAAGCAGATTACCTCCAGTTTGGGTGGATGAAAAATCTGCTTTGATATTGGCGCTGCTGATGGCAAACCTGCTGGCATCTTCAGGACTGAACTAGCGCTGGAAGAGCTCCACCAAATCAGATGGTTGGAATACTGAGACTATCCCCTGCTTTACAAGAGTGCGAGCGCGGGAGGAGGAAAAACAATTTGGAAGCAAATGAATGAGAGCAGGCTTCTCAAAAGGAAGCTGGAAGGAGAAGGCATTGTATGACAGTTGTAATGCGGCGCTTCGGCAATGAGCTTCCTGACTTGTATATTTTTGAAGAACGCTCGAACAGACTGCCTGTCGTCCCATCGCAACAGCTTGCAAAGTTTCTGATAGATAGATCAGAAAAGAAAAAAAAGAAGATGAGAAAAGGAATGCCCAGCACAGGTGGAGACGTGAGACATGTTTGGCTCACTGGCCCAGATCACCATCCCTCTTTGGGAGCTGTCATTGTGCATCTGTTTGACAACTACTGCATTCTCAGCTACATGCGTGCAAATGAATACACACACACACACACACGCACACACACACATGCAAGCACATAGACACAAATAGAATGAGTAAATTAATGAATATTAAAAAAAAGACCAACAAAGGCTAGTTCATTTACCCTTATAAGTTGCAGATGATAATAAGAAGCAGTATGACAGAAAGTTGTGAGCATGGTGTGACTATACACTAAAGCTGTGAACTTAAAGTTACTTAAGACATACACTGTTTATCTGCCATTTGTAAACATTTTTCAGCCCAGAGGTTTGTAGAGGATAAACCACACATTGCAGGAAGAGAGTACCTACAAAGTACTCTGAATCATTTAGAGCATTTAAACAACCCAGTGATTTAACGAGACTCTCTGCATGCTTTGTTGGCAGTGAGTCCAAAAGCAATTGTTGGGTTTAATTGTTTTTAGCACAGATAGGCGTTTAAGCGACTTTTTATTATTAACCTTTATTTCACCAAGAAAATCCCATTGAGATTAAAAATCTATTTTGCAAGAAAATCCTGGAAAAGACTTTGAATGTGGCATAGTTATTGTTGCCAGATTGACTGGTCTGAAAAAAAGAAAAAAAAAAGAAAAAAAAGAAAAAAGTCAATCCACTGAGATTTATAGAGACTGGGTCCAAAAATGAGAAAATTTCTAGCTGCAGTTGCTTAGCTTAACACACCTTGTTGATCTCAGAGCTCAGAGTAGAATGGGCAGACTGGTTCTAGATAATATAAAAACAACAGTAGTATAAATACCAACTAGCTACAACTAAAGAATGCAATCTCTGAATACACAACTCTTCAAACCCTCTTGTAACTAAGACTAGATTTTTCCAAAAGTTAACCAAAATTGAACAATAACAGAGACTAATTTGATAGTTTCAGGTGATGGGGTGAGAATTTGGCAAAAAAACAAGAACGTTAAACTCATACTGTTGTGTATTAATGTTTTAGGTTGTTGTTGGTTTAACGGAAGAGGGCAGTGGGCATTTACTTGACACACTTTGGATCCCTTACAACCAACTGAGCACCCTTTAAATATCACTGCACCATATTCAGTTCATGTGGTCAAGCATGAGCTGAATATTCATGCTGACCACATCTCTTTATGGCCACAGAGATACCATCAAACGCTGGTTCCTGCTAATGGGATAATGCATCATGTAACGAAGCTTAAATCCTCTTGAACATTAAATAACTTCACTGTTCTTAAATGGCCTCCACACTCACCAGATCTCAATCTAATCAAGCACCTTTGGGATGCGTTGGAACAGAGCATTCACATCTTGGATGTGCCGCTGACAAATATGAAGCAACTGTGAAATGAGATCATTTCAATGAGGACCAAAATATCTAATTAATGTTTTCGACACTTTGTAGGTTTCACATGATGTAGAGAATATTTAAATGGAGGGGAGGATGGGATGGAAAAACATTTTTAATATTTCATGAATATTTCTGAACCACTAATAACAGCATGGAGGTGATAAATAGGTAAACACATAAGCGGAATGTTAATTGGAAAGATAACATTCAGCCTAGAATTTAAGATGATGTGTTTTCCATCTTTCCTAAGAATTTAAGACAGCAGTATAATGTCTTCTATACTTTAACTGACATAATCCAGAAGACGTCTAGTCACTGGTTTATTTCTCTATAAGAAGATGACAAAAATTAACATGAGAATGGTTTGATGGATGGGTGATCTTTTGCTTGTTTCCGAATCTCTAACATATCATGGAGTGTTTTACAGAAGGGAGGAGGCAAATCTGGCGGAATGATGTGAGGATGACAACCTCCGTGGTTGATAGTGGATATGAAGAAGGAGCGGAGGCCTCATCATCCACTAGTCATTTGAGAGCTTGTGGAAGAGAGGACGAGCACTTTCAAATACCTTGGGGTGCACACCAGCAGCTGTATTTTCTGAGGAAGCCCAGGAAGTTTGCCACGTTGACTGAGATCCTCAGGAATTTCGACAGATGCAACGTTAAGAGGATCTGAACCAGCTGTATCGCTGTGTGGTACGGCACTGCCACCGTCACGGATCACAAACACTTGCAGAGAGTGAGAAACAAATTTGAGAGGTTCATCAGGACTCCACTACCCACTCTGCAGTACATTTACAACTGCAGAGTGTACATGAGAGTTTCCTCCATTGTCAGAGAACCCTCTGGCCCCAAATCTGGACTTTTCACACATCTTATAAAAGAATGAAATGAAGGACTACTAGCTTCTGCCATCAGACTCTATAACAGCTAATAAAGTGGGAAGTAATATGGAATGCCAATTTGTTTAATTGGCAATAAAAATTTGCTTATATTTTATTATTTTATTTGCATGATTTAGAGAGAAAGCAAAAAGCAGAGAGAGAGAGAAAAATAAAAAGAGAGAGAGCGAGAGAGAGAGAGATATTCTCTTGTTTGTCTGTACCTGTGGACAACATTTTGTTGTATTTTTATAAATGATGTTACCTTTTGTCTTTTCAACAGGCACTGCAACTAGCAAAGAAAGTAAACTGTACAAGGCAGCATGTTTTTGCTTTGCATATGCCAATAAAATGTTGAACTTGAATTAAAGGCCGGAAAACACAAAAATACATCTGACACAGAGAGAAGGGACGTGTATGAGTGTTTGTTAAAAACACATTGCGATCTGTCTTCAGCCTGATAAGTGCTCTCCTTATCTTGGTGACAGTACTGCTGAAGAAGCACTCACTTGCTTAAAAAAAAAAACAGCTTACAATTATTTCATATGAAAAATACAACACTGAAATCTGCATCTGATTTAGATTTTTTTTTTTTAAATAGCAGTTGAATTAAACAATTTTTTTTATTCAGCTCTACAACCGAAGGATATAAATACACTGAAAGAACTCGCTAATGGTATTTAGCAAATGTGTACCTGAATGAAAGTGTTAGAGAGGTCAGAAATGGTCCTTAGACAATTTGCAGAATGTAATAGTTTCTCTGAAGAGAAAACATGAAACCGATTAGATGTTTTTAAGCACTTTGGATCAGATGAGAGACACAACAAGGGAACTCACTGCTGTTCATCAAATCTGATGGATAGTGAGACATTAATGTAAGTGGACCTGAATTCCTCATACAAGATTCTTCCCCCACGCCTTTCTACATATTTTAATACTCTTACCTTAAAAGTTTCTCATTCTCCCCAATATAGTATTTCTTATCATTTGGGGAATCGAGGCTTTGAATAGTCAGGTCGGTACTCCCTTTCTTCCCCAATTAATGCCACATTTTAATGAATGCAGAGCGTTTTTGGTAGTAATACCCTTGATATTTAGAAATAGTACCAGATGAAATGAACTACGGATGAAAACAAAACGAGGAGATGCCAGATCTGATAAACACTTGATTCAACGCAGCTTAGCCTCGTGTAGCTGCAGACAACGCTGAGCACAGATTGTGAGGGTGCTGACAGTGCTGCTCACCACGTTGTTGCTATAGTTTTCAGTGTTGCGTGTGTGTGTGTTTAAAAGTGAGGAGGCAGGAGCTTCACGTTTCAGATTCCAAATTATATTTTTAAAAATAGTAGCTTCTTATTTTTGGTTCTTGCCAATTATTCGCCCGATTGCTTTTAAAAAGTTTTGCAAGTGAAAGAAGAGAGTTTTCCAATGGCTGTTGAATTTACAGCCGAGGCAACAGCATTTAGCAAAGAGAGCGGATTCAAAATCAGTTCAACACCTGTACGCAGTCGGAGCTGTTGTTGTGCAGAGCACAGATGTATTCACATCATCTTTTCTCCTTCAGCAGAAATGCAGAAAGACACAGAAAAAAAAAAAAAAAATCCTGCTTGCAATCTGTCAGCCATAATCACGCACCTGTTCTCAGATTCTGATATCATAGATGTAGTTATCTTCCTGTCTCGAGTTGCAGAGAACATAACAAAGAAAAAAGTGAAATATGAATGTTATAGTCAGACTTTCTTCTAAAATGACTGCAGCTCCGGACACCTTATCTCCACTTACACGTGTTTATAATTCTGAGATGGCGAGGCTTAGTCCAACTCTAGAGAAAGAGGATTTGGTTACAAAACTTAATGAGACTTAGAAAGTTTTTAAAGGCACTACAGTAAAGGAGACATGGCTGTTTTAGATTCAGTTCTCTCTCCAATTGAGTTACTTGTTCACTGGAGATTTTCTTTTGCTTTTACAGTAAACGTGGGAGCTTACCGTACAGCTGTGTACTTGGATCGTTCATATAGTTATTCAAGTACAAAGGTAGTTTGAGGCATCAGTTTTACATCATAATGGATGTTCTCACCACTTTTTGCTTTTTCATTATAAAAATTATAATAATTTTCTATTCCTCAACCATTAATTAATCATTTAGAATTTTTGAAGTCAGGTGCTGAAAATTACAGGTAGGACGAGAAGGTCCGAGACCAAGCAGGACATTATTATTCTATAATAATTGTCAAGTGGTTTGCTTTATTCAGTCTCTATACAACTACACTGTACACCACAATACATGCTAAGTCAATTCAGCCAATATCTCATTTCTTGCTACCCAGATAATCTCGCTCATGTTCATTAGAGGGGGTTTCTGGACCAAGTACAAGCTATATTCAGACGAGAGGCTAATACATCCAGGACAGGTTGCCAGCCCTCCACAGGGCCAACACACGTGTCAGCCATGCACGCCCACAAACTCTCACTTCCGAGATGAAATTATGATCACCAGTTAAATTAACATGCATGTTTCTGGACTGTGGGATGAAACCAGAGAATCTGGAGAGAGTCCACGCATGCACATGTAGCCATGTAAACTCAACTAAAAATACTGCAAATTTCAAAGACATTGAAAGTGTCAGTGAGTAAGTCCATTTTCTACTGGTGAAAAAAACAGTAGAGAGACCATATCTATCCTACTTCAGCTTGCCTTCGCTGGCTCCCCATTAAATCCAGAGTAGAATCCAGAATTCTCCGTCTCGCATATAAAGACCTTAATAATCAAGTTCTATCATATATCAGAGATCTGATTAGAGATCGGCTGAAATAATGATGACAGCAACTAAAAGCCCCTCTCCTGCAGTTAACGTTTGTCGTTCATTGACAAAGAAAGTATTCCTACATGAGTTCTTCTGTTTCTTGTGGTGCATTCTGCTCTGTCTTTTCAAATCCCTTGTTGGTCATGGCAAACGGCTGCTTGTACTGAGACATGTCCTGCTGAAAGGTTTCATCCTGTTGAAGGGGAGGTTTGTCTCTCATGCATGAGGTTTTTTTCCTTGTGTATGCTTCGCTACATTAGGGTTTGTATCCTGTCGCTGTTGTCCAGGAAGAGTAAATGCTTCAAGTCAATGACTCTCTGCAATCTGCTGGATTTCTACACATGGAAAACTTATTCTAAACATAAGGTTGATAATAAATTTCAATTGATGAATAATTTGATCACTAGAATCAATTGCAACATGTGTATGATTAGATTTACTTTTTTTTGTAAATTGCCTTGAGAATGACATGTTGTGAATTGTGTAGAGAAACTGAAGTGATTTTTTTTTTTCAATTATTTGTGAATTTATTACATTAAGTACAAATTTACCATACGATAAAGTTATTTTTAAAGTACTTTAATCATTCTATAGATGTATTGTGTAAAATGAGACCAAACCATCAGTTGGTAATATTACTACTGTTCTCTACATCAGGAAAAGCATGTGAGCACCTAACACCTTTCTGTAAAATATCATAAAATTATGTTAAGCACTTAAGGGTTGTCAAACATTTTATATATGGACAAAGTTCGATTTTAATGTGATGCAGTTTTGTACTTTTTTCAGCAGAAAAAGTTAAAACTCCTTGTTTACTTTTACTTTTCTTCGAGCCTGTTCTGCCTTTTATACCATGCCCTTCAAGTTAATTTCCATTACTAAAAAGATGGCAGCATGATCCTTGAGAAATAATGAATTCAGACTTATCCACTGAAATGGCTGATTCAGCGTTGGCAGTTGGAAGCAACAATAACAAAAGGTACCCTTGGGCCTTTGTGCACATGAATATTGTTGGTGAAGCGTGGGTCCAAAACATTAACAATGCAAGGGGAAGGGAAAACAAATATCTTGCCCACAATGGTTCATTCAAATGGCATGCTATCAATTATGTCTGTTATACAACCGGCATCGCATTGTGTTTGTGAATGCTTTTCATTTTGACAAATGTTTGGGAAGGTCTTTGAGTTTCGCTCCCTGAAAAAAACTTCACATAAATCTCTTTTTAATTATTGAACAAGTGATCCTGTCAAATACGGCTCTCTTAGCATAAGTCAAATGCAAATTCAACAAATCAACCTGCAAAAACTGCCATCGAGCAGAATTAATTGGTGAGAAAGGTGATTACAGGTAAACACAACGCTGTTCAGTAGGTACGAAAGTTAAATATGTGTTTGTTTTATTTTTTGTTTTGTTTTGAAACATTCCCACCAAGTTTGTTACATTTGTTTGTCAGGCACAGTCGGTGAAAATCAAGGCAACATTTTGATTATGACACAGGCACTTTCTGTTATCTGGACAATGGACTGTGAGTGCGTAATCACCATCACAATAAAGTTGCAATTTTACCTGCTGAACCTAAACTATTACTAAACATGTCTTCTGTTTTTGTTTTTCTATGCAGGACCAAGAAATTGAATCACATTAGTTCCGGTCTGTCCGTCTATTTCCTATGCTCAAAGAGTGCCATACATTTCCACTTTAAAGACTTAGCTTTAATCTTCTTCTGTTTTAAGCCGTTCTCCTTTTTTAATATATACCGTTTTAATGTGCTGTATATACTTGGAGCTGCCCCTTTTATTAAATGTGGTACAGAATATAGTTTCCTTTGCTATGTTTGGTTTTGTAGTTGTTCTATGCTGAGAAGAAAATAAATAAAAAAAGATGTTGCTTTTAAAGAAATCGAGATAAATTAAGGTTTTTAAGTGGCTAAATCTATATTTTAACGTGAGTAAGTTTTGACTTTAGTCATCTCGATGAGATTTTATCCATGAGTAACTCTCGGTGGCGTTGGACGTTAGTTTTTATTACTTGGGGCAGGCAAGACATTTTATATTTGAGGCATCAGGGGCCTCTCTGAGAGGTTTTACTCTGTGCATCCATGACGAATCATGGATGTACTTTACATAGAAGAGTGGATCTGTCACCAGAGTCCACTGTAGCTTTAAGGTTGGGTAAGTATACTGCAGTAAACAGATTGCATACTTTTCCTCTTTGTGCATTTTTTTGACAAGCTGAGCTACCACATCACATGGCCACATATAGCTAATATTTCTGCTAGGGACATTAGGCAACATGTAAAATTAGTTGATTTAAAGACAAGCTATTTTACCAATTAATAACACATCCCCAGCAAACTATGGGCAGGAAGTTGATTCACTGAAAACTTGGATAGACAGGAGGTAGCTTCACACTCTAGACTATTATAGTTATAAAATTGAAGCTAATAATATGAGTCACTCAGAGTAAACAGTAAAATTAAAAACATCATAGAAAAAAAACCTTAAAATTTGTTTTGCCTTTGTCAAAAAAATATGTAAAAAATAATTTTGACTAATTGATTTGGCTTAATAAGAGCAGCTTAGTTAGCTATATGTATGAAGTAGGACATATATCTATATATAATATAATATACATTATATTATATATAAAGGGTAAGGACCAAAACTCTGAAAATGAAAATCCTGTCAATGATCAATTTACATAAGAATCAGAAGCCATCACATTTGATGTGACACGTCTTTACTTGTTGAATAGACTGCCACTTGTATACACTTAGGACATTTCTGTTTGTTTTTTTTTTCATTTTAACCTTAACAAGGGAGCAGTGGTGTCTCTCCCCCAATACAGTCTTTCCTAAACCGAGGTAAAAAGATTAGAGCAAAATCTGAAGCAGTGCCAACTTACTACGAGTGGTATAATTGGCCTCAGGGGTAGTTTTTGGACCTGAAACCCTCCATTCTCTTCCCTCATGACTAATTCACAAGACCTTGATTTTTCCTTTGGCATCTGAGGATATAGCCTTCAAGCTGCGCAAATGTTTGTATGGGTTTAAGTTTACAGCCGGTTTAGTTCTAGGAGATTTTCAAAGAGGGACCTCAGTTATCCATTGCGAGTTTTGATGTAGTCAGTGTTGTGCATTATCTTTCTCTTTCTTCATTGAGAGCTGGCTGCAGTAGGTTAAATAAAACCATATGCCATGATTTCTTGGAAATAGATGGGTTACTAAGGTCAGCCTTCTTGAACATTCAATTGCTTCTCTTTCCATCATCAGTTAACTAATCATTAAGGTGAAAAGCACAGAAAAACTATTCCATAACAGTTATGGGAGTAAATATTTGCCTTAAGTTATTTACAAACCTATCAAAGTCATTGAAGAGAGTTTCGTCTGAAATGGCACAGAGCGGAGTTTGGTTGATATTGAGTTATGAAAAATGCAGGAGAGACTTTTACTGTAGATTTATTCTGCTGTCAGGTAAGGAAAAAAAAAAGTTTGCGAGTATCCGTGTGTGTGTGTGTGCTAGTAAATTTAAAGGTGTGTGTGTGTACTGTGTGTATATTTTCCTGTGCATTTCTATCCATGTGTGACCATACTGTAGGTGTGTATCGCCGTAGCCTTCTTCCCAGTCAATAGACACACTGTCACACACTGGCAAGTAATTGACAGCTTGGAGTTTGCGTTGACACAGGACTTGCATATATTTTCTCCATTACCATTCGTATACGTCAGCCTGAAGTTCTCCTTGGCAGTGCTTTCAGAAGTCATCTTGCTTGGCAGAGGATTAAACAAACACCCTCTATTCTACCTTTTGGGAGGAAGTGATAAACTCTCTCACCCTAAGTAAGCCAAATAGCTAAAGAAAAAAACACTTTCCATTTCTCATTGCTGTGGTGTGTACAGAAAAAGAAAACAGTTGCAGCATTTGTTCCTGTACCGCTTTTGTATGTTGGCAAAACAAAATGTAAAGACATGGAGAAATAGTGTTTTATTTTTCTGCTAATAATAAATAACAGCTTATAACGGTGGATTTAACATGAATTATTGTAAATGGTGGCGATGCGGCCAGACGTGCAGACATACGTGTTTCATGTAGCAAACATTTATTTACTGAGATTTTGTCCACTGTTGAATAATTGTGGGCCGAGAAATTTGAAAAAAGTACTTGCAACATTTACAATAAGGATGCATTTGTTGTCAAATCAACACCTTAAAAAAATATGCCAGAAAGATGTTCTCTCACAAGAAGAAAAAAATAAAACAAAGAAAAGAAAGAAAGCCACAATTTAAGTGCTAGCTTTGAAATGATTTACACCTATGGTGGGAACAAAAGCTGTGTAAGATGTGATAATTAATTGATCTGTTTAAACAACAAAAAAAATCATAAGCAGATGTTGTTTCCAACATTTTCAGGCATATGTCTTCTGTAAGACGGAACGTTAGAAATCCACAGAGACAAACCTATAACAAGCTAGAGAACAAAATGCAAAATTAAAGAAAACTCCAAAACTCAAACTTTCAGCAAATATAAGCTGTAAACTACATATTGCGTATTTTCTTCCCCATAGTGGAATGCCATCCATCCATTTTCTTTACACACTTGTCCCTTGGCGGGGTCGGGAGGGTTGCTGGTGCCTATCTCCAGCTAACGTTCCGGGTGAGAGGCGGGGTTCACCCTGGACAGTCTGTCGCAGGGCGACACAGAGACACACAGGACAAAACCATGCACACACACCCTCACCTAGGGGCAATTTGGAGAGGCCAATTAACCCGACAGTCATGTTTTTGGACTGTGGGAGGAAACCGGAGTACCTGGAGAAAACCCACGCATGCATAGGGAGAACATGCAAACTCCATGCAGAAAGACCGGGGCCGGGAATCGAACCCAGAACCTTCTTGCTGCAAGGCAACTACCATCTGTGCCACTGTGCAGCCCATAATGGAATGCTTTATGTGGAATTATAAAGTTGTTTCTAAATTCTCAAGCATAGAAAATTAAGTTAAGGAATGTGGTGTGAAGGAGGATAGCTTAAATGCTACCTTGTGAAAATACAGTTACACCAAAATCGGTCAAATTAATTAGCCACCACCTTTAATTACGTGAAACTAAAGTAACAATTGTTTAATTTTCTGCCTTTGTCATTCAAAAAATGGATAATTACCGGCAGAAATATTAGACAGTGACATTTTGCTGAAGTCTCAGTAAGAATAAGCAAATTTACTTGTATGCATTTTCAAAGAGGGAGTCGCCAGTCGCAGAAAGTTATGCTGCACTTTGTCTTCCCCTCGCTTCTCTTTACTGGGTTCCTGCTCTCCTACAAATCGTTAGTTTCACTTTTCATTAGGCTGAATCAATAAGGCGGATCAGTGGCTGATGGTTTGGACTGCGTGGCAGACGCCCCGCTCGGTCTCCCCTTCTCTTTTTTTTCTTTCTTTCTCTTGTTCTCTTTGCTCCTTCTTGGACTCCAGCTATTTCCTCTGCAACCATTCAGTCGAGGAGAATGCATGAGGCAGCGGGAAGCTTGAAGGGACTAACAAAGAGGGATGAGCCTAAAAGTGCTACCCAGTAAGACAGAAATGACAACCCTCAGTGGTAACCCACTAAAGAAAAATTAAGACTAGGTGAGCTCTCAAGCTAAAACTGATTTTGAAAATGACGGCGTGAGACGAGGAAATTAGAATGAAACTGTACAAATAGAGCCAAAAGTCCATGCAAATGTTTCACTCTTATCTGATTCTTTTATCTACAGCATTTTGTTTTATAAAGATTCACTTAGGGTATTTAAAAATGCCAGTCTTCATAATATATATAAAAAAATAAAAAACAAAATGATTACATGCTTGTTTTTTTTGTTTTTTTATCTAACTCAACAATTTTCTTTGTTTTTGTTGATTTTATGCTTAATCTTGTAATCTTGTAAACTCAAATTGCCCCCAGGAGACTTGTTCCTGGTTTGGTCATGGGCAGTCATGTACATCTAGGGAAGTATTGTGGTGTATCTTGGAGGTGGCTGCATTGGTGGCACTTCTCTGGTCTACCATGGTGAATAACCCAATGAACCAAAAAGCGTAGCTCTCCATTTACAGATCCGTCTATGTTGTAATCTTGACCTTTGCTCAAAGCATATGGATCATGAATGAGACCCTGAATGCAGGTGGTTGAAACGAGCTTCCTCTAGGGTGGCTGTGCTCTGTCTCAGAGCTTAATTGAAGAGCTCTGTTATCCAGTGGGATCCCCGAGTTTAGACCTTGCTCCACCTAGGTACCTCCCAAGGCTTCCCAGGCATGTTCCACTGGGAGGAGACCATGGGGCAGATCCAAATCTCACTAGAGGGACTCTAAGGACTTTTTGACAGAATGAACTTTTCCCAGGAGCCAGAGTAGTTTTCCAAGGCCATTATTTACACTGTCTGTTTACACTGCATTTACTAGGGTACAGGCCTAATACCTGGACAGACATTTAAACCAGAAAAGGCACTAGCACAGAAGAATTTTATTTTATTTTTCTATTTTTCCTGAACTACTGTTCACAGTTGTGTGGAGAGGGGATGTTGAGCAACTATGCTTATTTGGAGCATGTCACGCAAGCTTAAATTATAAAAAAAAATTCTAGGTGCTGCAAACTCGCAAACTTTACATGACTAAGAAGTGTCTTTAAATGTGTTTGGTCTTCAGAAGTGAAATTACTGTAAAAGAACCACAAGTGATTGTTCTAGTGTTAATAATGATTAGAGCCCTTCTATTTTATTCTCCTCTACAACAACTCTCTGATCTGAAATCGTTTCAAAATGATTTCAGATCCCTAACCTTTCAACTACACAAATCACTCATTGTAGATTATATAGAGTACATAGTGTAAGCACTGTGACCAAACCATTGTTTTTATTCTTATTTCTAAAAATGTTATCAATTTCATGATACCTACAGGTACATGACACCTACTTATGTCTAGGCTGAACAAAAAAAAAAAAGCAAAGGTCTAATAGTGACAGGAGGAAATGTACATTTAAGTAGCCAGGGTAAAGTTGAAATGGGGAAAAACTGACCCTCTATTTATTCCTTCTGGCTTAGGAATGCTTTCTCTTTAGCTCTTCCCAAAAGAGCTAAAGAGAGATGTCTGAGGGTCTTCTTCTTGGAATGGGTACTCCATAAACTTGATCTTGGACTAACAGAAGACAAGGGATGGCTGTATTGTGTTTCTGTCCTGAATAATAGTTTTTTTGTTTTTCTAATAACCCTAGAGAAGTATTTTTGGTACCACAAAACGTTGAAATCTCTACAAAAACATGAGCTTGCTCAGCTGTGGCTGGATGGTGGCTGGCTCTTCCACAGCTGTATTGTTTGATGGCTGTGTGTACTTAGTTCTGACTTACCATGCACAGTGAGCCGGGCAGGACGGGACCTCATGGCAGCCTGGACAGCCTGGCACTCAAAAACTGCATCGTCCATTAGCTCAACACGCTGGATGCGCAAATGATGCTGCCCTGAGCCATGGTCGCCAATCACTGTGTAACGTGGATAGCCTGCAATGTAAACAGTTTGTTTATTTTATCTCACCTTCAGTGTCAAAGTACAGTTCATCTGCCAAAAGCAAGTGAGTACATTCCTGTAAAAAAAAAAGTTCTTACTTCTTATTCTCATGCATCAAAAGAACAACTCTTTTGCAAACTGTCTTACACAGCACTGGCGCAAGCACATTAACTGAGCTGAAAAAGAAAATAATTTAAAGGGAGGTGAGGTTAGATTACTTTATTAGTTTATGTGGCTAGATTGTTCATTTGTTAATTTACTCACAATGCATTTTTACAACACTCCTGGCAGTGTAAATGAGCTGCTGTGAAAGTTGCTGTATGCTGAGGAACCGTGTTTTACTGCAACAGTAAACAGGAGCAGCTCCAGTTCGAGTTGTTTCAAGATTACTCCGAGAAATGATTTACAGTTTAATAAGAGCAGAAGAAAGCAGAGGAATATCCAGGAGACCTAGGATGTCAAGACAGATGGTTTTGAAGATATCCCTCTTAAGCTAATATAAAAATTTGCATAGCCCATGTGTTGTGAAATGTATGTCTCCACAGGGGCAAATAAGCTAAAATATACATTTGTTTAACCTGTGAGCACTGGGGGGTGGGGGGGTATGTAACATGGCTTCGGAAACTTTCTTCTCTCAAGATCCCTTTTCTATTTCTTTTTTTACCTAGCTTCTTCATCCTGATTATTATGGGTAGAATTTGTGGAACGCAAGGAGACTTTATGTTCATAAATATTGCACTTCAAAGAATGAGAAGAATTTCCAACTGAGTGGAGCTTTTTCTTCCAGCTGTCCTGTAATTGAATGATGATGAAACCAGAGAT
Organism: Poecilia formosa; assembly: GCF_000485575.1. Classification (NCBI taxonomy): domain Eukaryota; kingdom Metazoa; phylum Chordata; class Actinopteri; order Cyprinodontiformes; family Poeciliidae; genus Poecilia; species Poecilia formosa. The sequence goes on from NW_006800080.1 coordinate 246,859, forward strand.
TGGAGTGAAGATTTTTTTTATTTTTTTCTGGACCACAAGGCCAGGCTGCACACAAAGCTTCAACCAAACTTTAAGCTATATTCCGCGAAACAAAACTTCAGACTTTAGACTCACTTCCTTCTCGCTCATCAATCACACCTAAAAGAAATCTGCTAGTTTCTACCTCGGCGTGTAAGGTTAGACTGATACTTAAGGGCAACAAATAATAAGGGGGTAAAAATTGATTTCTCCAAAACTTCTAACCTACAGTCACCTTGGAGATTCCTCAAAACCCCGGGCCTTTAGTGATTTTCTGTTTTAGCTCCCAGATAGAGTGGGCAGTGGTATAACAGCTATTAAGTTCATGGATGTGTCTACGGCAAAACCCATCATATGCTCTGTGTCCAATTACTGAATTCGGCTTCATTGAATCCAGCAGCTTTTAATAGAGCATGAAGTGGGTCTCATTATAGGCTGGTGGGGTGAGTTACAGCCGATTAAGCCACTCTGTGCATTTCATCCTCCTACGTGAAGCCTTTAATCTTAAGGGTCTATACAGTAAAAATACGAAGGACAAAAGAACGCCTCAACACAAATATTAAACCAAGGGAGAAGGTAAACAGAGGAAGGCAAAATATAAGCAGCAGCATTAGATCGAGGATCTGCTGCATGATGTTTTGCTAAGAAATAGAACCAGATGATGTCATCTTTCTATGACTTTACTTTTACTTGTTACATTGAAGAAGGCTTTAACCTAAACAAAACTAAATCATAAAGTACTAAAAATCTCAGTAAGGATTAGTCAATGACTGTTTTTAATTGTATCAAAATAATGCTTTTAAAATCTATACTTTCAAAACTGCAAACCTTGTGCGTTTTTGTGATTACAAGCCAGACATGGTGGCTCTGCTGGTCAGTGTGCAGCAACTGACCAACGGGGCTGCATTTGTCCCACTTAACAACAGCGACAATTTCTACTTTTGGAAATACTGTTAGTCACAGTTATGGTGTGGAAACTAACGTAGGTTCAACCCTAACTTTTCGATAGTTCAAACTTTGATGCACGCTAGCAATTTAGTAATTTAAAACCAGTCCACATGGTGACACAACATTTCTCATTAACCATCTACACTTTTACAAGAACCCATTAACCGTTAACTTTGGTCCTGGTTTTTTCATGTGTTACAAAGCTGCAGCTATGGTGAACAAAACTCTCAGCTACACCAATCCAGCTGATCAGCTGCAACTCGTCCACCGAGAGGGGAGTAAACATACACATTTTGAATAAAATATAATAAACTTATTTGTTCTTTTGGGTCATAGAGTTGTTGCAAGTTATCCCAGCGGACTCACAATCATCTGATGAGGTAGACTGATACAGCGGGCAGTTGCACCAACAAAAAACCTCATAGTAGTATAGAAAATGTTCAGTCCTGAAAACAGACGCAATATTTGCAAAAGTCTCTTGTGAAAGTTTAGGTGGTTGATATCTGCTAATATATGTTTGTATATTATGAATGTGCACACTTTCATTTTGAGTTGTTTTAAAACAGCTAAAATCATCTAGATGGAGGACTGGAGTGTTGTCTGACTGGATTTTAGCCTACGAGCATTGCTAACTTTTCACTGTTGGTTATATGCAAAAGAAGTGCAAAAACTGATACTGATTACTCCATCCAACTGCTCTGTATCTTAAATAAATTATAAAATTGTGTTTTTAATTTTCACGTTATTTTAGCGGCTGGTGTTTTTACTCATGGCTACTTAACCATGGTGATCTGTAACTAGCCAAAGGATGGACTGCTCTTTCAACCAAACAACAGTGCCTGAAGATAAATAAGAACCATTCCATGCACAAAGTCACCCGGAGAGAGATTTTTGCTCCAGCTTTTTTATGTTCACTGATGAGATCCAAGGCAGTAATACCACCGCGGATCAGAAAGATAATGATCACTGCATGACTCTGTATGATGTGAACTTGCGCTGACTCTGGTCAAACAGCCTTGAGTTAACTGCACCCTCCAAAGAGACGGGGATGAACTTCACACACACTTTGTTTGGCTTGTCTTAATCGTGGCTTCACATAAGCCATGCAGATTTCTGTTACACAAACAGATTACCGTGCCAGTTACCTCATCTGTGCTCCTGGCATGCTAAGAGTAATATTGCTGTGAGGAGACGTGGCCGCCTTCCAGTTTCATCTTGATGCATTAACCGGATCCAAACGGGGGGGAAAAAAAAGATAATTTGCATCCATGATGGATAGTAAAAGATAAGGATGTTATCATCTCATTTTCGAAGAATTGAAACATCCTAATGTGTTTTGCCACCATATAAGCATCCTGATTATGCATTTTGTCAATGTGATTGAAATTACACTGTGGCACACATGAAGACTGATCACCTCTGCAGATGTGACGTGCACCTAGAAAGGGCCATTGATCTTGGATCTCAGCACATTTCAAACACACAATGTGTTACCCAAAGCAAACAATGTAAAATAGTCCCATTAAGGAGTAATGAATCCATCAGGGAGAAATGGATTTGTCTTGAGGGTGAATTTAATGTGTGTGTGTGCATGTGGGTTTCGTTAGTATGAAGACACTTGAAGCTTGGCTTGGTGATTCGCATCATTCACCTGGTACCCGCTTTTCACCGTACCCGCTTTACACCACGTAATCAAAGCAGGCTTTGCTGCAGCTGCAAACAGGTGACCAGAGCTAAGTTTGCTCTCTTGAGAAGCAGGCGTAACGCAAAGTTGCTTTGAAAAGCTCTGGCGGCGTTACCTCGTCAAAAATGTAAACAGCCACCTTAATTTTCAAGGGACCTTGCTTATATCTGACAAGTGTGTTGTCACCAGCATGCACAGCAGATACATTCTGCATCATGCATATTCATGGCATTGATTGGTATGTTGAGGGCTACTTCACTTTTCTTTAATTAGAGTGGAAAAGCATGGCACAAAGGGGGAATGAAGAGGAAATTCAGGGACAGATAGAAATCATTGGCTTTTGTGCTGTGATTTCTCGCTCTGAATGGTGAAAGAGTTTTCTCAGTTTAATCACTGCTCCTGTGAATGGAAACAGGTCCCAGGCGGAGGATGCTGCCAACACAGCTTCTTTCTATGAATAGCCGAGCAGACCTATATTATTGAAATGCTCCGCGCGACATTTGATTCGTCGCACTTTTTACATATACGGCTGCCACTTTCCTTTCATTGTGTGCGTCTCCGCCGCGATGTACCATTGCTCTTTTACCGCTGCATGCGTGGCGTGTTTAGGTAGGCAGGAGTGATAAAAAAGGACAGCTGTGGAGTGCTTTATTTTGAAAAAGTGTCATCTGTCTCAATAGAAGGCACTCAGCCCCCTGTCTGTAACGTATTGGTGATTTTAGAAAACCTTTCTTCTCTAGGCTGGCGGCTATTTTTCTTCACACAAATCCTTCCCTTTTTTAACTATCCTTATTTACCTCCTCAATCACTCTCTTCTGGAGGAGAAAATGGTTGTGGAGAGGGCCAAGAAAGCTTCTTCTTGTCCACGAGTTTTAAGCTATCCACAGATGTTTTATTAAAGGCTGATCTACTGTAGTTCCCTTAAGTGTGAAGACTCAATGTTCTCATTTTTTTCCTCTTTTTTTGTTCGTTCATCTTACCTTCCCTGCTGTGGAAATGAGATTTCATCTTGATCATTTTGTCTTGTTAAATCAATAAAAGCTGAAGAGGATAAACATCTCTGCTCTACTCTGAGCCTATATAAAATTACACTCGCTCTCTGTCTCTGTCTCTTTCTCTCTATATCCCCCTCCCTCTCTCTTTCCATTCTATCTCAAACAATCATAAGTACTCTCCCCGTCTGCATCTTCTTCCTCCAAAGGAGACTTGATGGCTGCAGGACTATTGTTTACAGCCACCTCTCAGTCTTCCCCTGGGGCCTAATAAGGACACGAAGAAAGAATAGGATGGCTTTACTGGGGCTCTGTCAGTCTCTGAGGTTTAATCACACACCACATCTCTGAAAGAGGACTATTTGCTAAAGGTCAAAGGGTAGAAAACCCTCAATCTCTATTGCAGCTCATATTTAATCATTCATAACCATGCAGAATATTTTGTCTTTGAGATTGGCCACAGCCGAATATTGAGTCATTGTGCCTTGAATTGCAATTACATCCAGTGGTTACAATGTGGAGGAGTGCGAGGCAAATTGAAAAGCTCTAAAATGAAAAGGCTGTATTGATAGAATAATGGTAGGGACCGAGTACAGATATAAATGGATAAATGTTTTGGGCGAATTTAATAATCAAGGTGAACATATTCTTCTTCTTCTTCAAAAGGTCGGCATACCATATGAGGATTTCAGCAAGGTCATGAATACTTTCTGTATAAAGCCAGGATGGATGGGCCATCAGGTTACAAAATAACAGCGCACTAGTCCCTTTGCTTCAAATTAAGCAATTAACACAATTACGCATGAGATGCGATGCAATTAGGTGGAGGCCAGCTACTTTTCAACATGTCATTTAGCAGCCTGAAATTCAGCAGCCTGCATTTAGGTACGTCTGACCAGTCTCTGTGCCTGCTGAAGAAAAGCATGATGCACCACCACCAATCACCATTTCAGTGTGGAGATGGTGTGTTCAGGTTGACGTGCAACATACATTTTCGACCACATACAGGTCTCTTCACGCACGTGAAATTCTTTTTGATCCTATCTGACGACAGCACCATCGCCTACGTGTTTCTTGCGTCCCCTACATGATTTGTGTCAAACAGCAAACAAGATCTCTTCTAGTTCATCTTTTATCAATGACATTTTCCTGCCACTCTCTTCTTGTACAGGCTTGTTCATTCACATGTTCATTCATTAATGACTGCCTTGTTGACAGAATCTAACACCTGAACCTTGTATTGCTGAATAGCCCTGTCACAATAACATATTTTGTCCGAGAAGTTATTGTGATAAATGATGATATTACTGTTTTGAGACCATTTTCAAGTAAATAGAGTTTAGAGTTGTATTTGAAACGTAATCAATTACGAATTTAATGATGGCATTTGACTTAATGTAATTGTTGATTGATGTTGCATGACTTTGTGTTTTTGTATTTGTTATGATGGAAAGCACTTTGAAATGCCTAGCTGCTGAAATGTGCTATACAAATACAATTTGATTTATTGATTGAAGTAGCATAATGGTAATGGAACAATAATTCAAGGACACACTCTCAAACATCAATAAATTTTAAATTCTACTACACATTGAACACTGGAACTGGAAGACATTTCAATTGTCCAAATATATAAACAAAACAACAGACACAACAATAAATAAATAAATAAATAAATAAATAAATAAATAAATAAATAAATAAATAAATAAATAAATAATGAAGTCTTGGTAAACAAAACTGAAACATATGCACCAGACTGAAAACTATTGTCATCCACTTTTTGGTAGAAAGAGAAAAAAGAGAAAAAAAATATATTGAGCTTGATTGTTGCCAGAATCTAACACCTGATCTTTATATTGGCAAAGTGTTCCCAATAACAAATGGTGACAAACATGACCTGTTGCTTGTTGCAACAGGTCATGTTTGTCACCATTTGCTTGTTGCTTGTTGCAACAGGTCATGTTATGCTTTTGAAAAACAAACAAACAAAAAAAGATAGCTACATGTCAAGAATGCAGTGTCCAAATGTTAATGTTTCATTTCAGAGTCTTATTAGTTGAAATATAACAACAAATGATACCTAAGTGCAGGGTAATATGCTAAAAAGTAAAGGCATGCAAATCTTTACCAGAGAGGTCTCTGCCAACTCCCAGTGCCAGTCCGTCTTTGATCCACAGGACGATGCCGTGGTATCCGGGGATGGTGCATTCTAACGTCACCGGCTGGCCCGCCACTGCCACCACGTCCTGGGGCTGCTGGGAAAACATGGCCTCCACCCCTTGACAGAAAAAAAGAAGGGAGAGGTTAGATCCGATTAGCTTGTCGTTTTAAGCTAATCGAGACATGAGGGCAGAGAAAGTTCAAAAACTAGGAGAACAAGTGATGTCTTCAATCTTTCAAATGATGAATGAAAGAGACAAATTTAACAAAAGTGCACAGTGTTCCCATTTCAACCAATTTCAGTCAAACCTCTTGTCAAATGCATATTGCAGGGAACGCTAAAGGGTGCCTTACAAATGTGGCCCATCATTTCACTATTCATGATACAAAGACAAGTTCCTGCAATCACGCAGGAGTGGAGCAGTAGGATTAAAGCGCAGGCTAAGAGACAGCTATCATAGCTCAGCTTGGTTCATTTATGCAGGATGTCACCGTGCAGATGGGCTGGGCCCGTACACACCACAGCGGATAACACAGTCTTGTCTGCCAACGCCGCTTCACCAGCATACATTAACTCGAGCTCACACCCATGTATTCCAACTGTGCAGCTGCTATTAACTGTACCGCTCCGCAGCGTGTTCAGGCAGAAAGCACTGCGGAGTTAACTCCATTAGAGGTGTGTTAATGGGGAACGGGGTACAGAAACAGTAAAGGGTTGCTTGGCGTACACGTGGTAGCAGAGTGTGTGTAAGTGTGTTTATGCATGAGTGTGCGGGGAGGTGGGCAGTGGGGAGTCAGAATAAAGAGACACAGGAATACAGAGGAGTACTGATTTCTACTTTAGAATTCTGCCTATCAACTGAAGCACACGTACAATGACATGCATTCACCCAGACACTTAAAGGGCATATTTTCTATCCAAAGTTGTTTAGCGTGTCCCACTAGTTTATAACTAGGACCTTTGGGAGTGTTCAGCTCTGCAAAGGAAATTCTAAAATCATGCTGACCTACAAACACCAAAATAGCCTTTTTCCTTTAAAATTCTAACCAAAACATGTGGATGCGGTGCAAATTAGCAAATGCTGCAAAGCAAGGACAACCTCATGTTGCTTTTGTGCATCAATGTGTGAACAAGGCATCAATGTGTGAGTATGATTGGCTCTGTTATTTAAAATGTGCTTTTAATCTGATGAGCTTTAAAAGGTAAAGTCTTTTTGCTGTGATTGTCGCATTCTTTGTCTCATTGAGGGGGAGGGACAAAAACACAGACACTTGTATTGTACTCCAACTATTATGTCAGTGCAAAGAATGTGAGGACTGGCATCTTCCAAAGAGTCTTTGTAAACATATCTTTTGTTTTTTAGTTTGTCCTTTCAGAATGTCAGATCACAGAAACATTTCCATTGTAACACAGACACACACACACGCACATTATATATATATATATATAA
>NW_006800080.1:255101-268145 GCF_000485575.1 Poecilia formosa
CCTGGCAAGAACTTGTCAGTTAATTATATTGTACCGGTCACATTAATGCAATTCAAAGCCTGGCTAGGTTTTCAGAAGGAAAAATGTCCTAATATCTTCAGAGTAAGGGGACAGTAGAGAAAAAGAGTGACACGCGTAAGAGAGGCTTGAGTATTTACATCAGGGTAGCAACATTCATCCATCTTTCTACCCCGTCTGCCAAATAAATCTCTGCCTACCAGATTTATCCTTCCATGGCTATCACAGCGCAAGCAAAAACAACCACCTCATCTGTCCAGTCTTTATCCTTGGAAGGTGTAGCACGTAACAGAGAGAAAACAACCAGACTCCTGTTTATGACATGACAAATGCACCATAACTGAAGCAACTGAATAAATAACTGACTGACTGAATGAATGAAAAAGAAATGTGAACATGCTTGTTTTATCAGTTAAACAGTGTGTAAAAATATCATACGCAGACCACAGTCAGATCCTCTTTATCTGTGGTTCGAAGCCTCAGACAACCTTGTAACTTTTCTGTTTTTGTTTTTTTTTCCCTCCTCTGCAACAGTCCGCCCAAGCACAATGGCTAGACCTTCAAAACAAAAGAATAGAAATGAGATTAAGCTTCTTGCTGCAAGAAAGATTAGTGACAAAAGCAGAAAAAAAATGCTTCCTTTATCCCTTTGGATTCACCAAATTCAATAATTTTATCATGAATCATTATGAAAAAACTACCTTCCTTTTAAAAGCAAAGTGCTCACTCAAACATCTAAAAGTACTACAGCTGTCAAAAGCACAATTTATGCAATTGGAAGTAATTTTTTCATCCATTCAAATGGCACAACACAAAACAACTGTCAGCAAATCCAAGATAAAAACAAAAATGAAAAACTACCAGCATTTTAAAATGTGGGAAAACATAACTGATTTTTAGCACCTTCTACATGCTTTTTTTTCCTATAGGCTGCAAACTAAATTACAGGGACTGTATTAAATCCAGCTGCCATGTTTGAATGGCCAGGATTCAGGAAAGTGAGGCCATAGATCTTTGACAACTAGTGCCCAGTTCTTTAAATGCTGTAAAGAGAACAGCAGACAGTTAAAAACTGAGCAAAAAGCCATACCCATAGAGTGGACCGACACTTTGCTTTCCCTAATGTTGTCATTTCACGTTGGATAATTTGTTTACCATCAGATGGCTGCTACATTTCGACACACTCCATCAGCATTTCCCCCCTCGGTGGTAACTGCCCCCAATTTCATCGCTCTTTGCCAATCAGGCCTCAAAATTGCCGTTACAGACACACACTCAGGCCACTTCAGAAGAATAATCAGCATGCTGTCTGTGCGGCGTGTGGCCACACAGCAACAAAGCTTGGCCTGTGATCATTATCAAAAACTATTACCCCTCTGGCCGGAGCAGTTTATACCAGCAATTTAGAAGCATGGGGGGAAAGCGTCACAATATGGAGGAGAGACTTAGGTGGTGGTGGTGTGTTTTGTTATTTAGCAGCCAAGGACCACAGTTTCTTTGTTTTATTTTATTGCTGCCGGTGGGGTTGTGCTGGTGAGAAAGTTGAAGTATCTGCAAGAAAATCGGTGCAAGTCTGCGTGTGTGTGCGTGGGTGTGTGCGTGCGTGTGTGTGTGTGTGTGGGAGAATTGTCATCTTTCTTACTCAGTGTTGCCATAGGTGACAGGCGTCTTGTTAAAGTTGTGAGGTTATAGGGTCTAAATCAAGTTATACTTATAGACTGCAGTGAGATGATCACAGGGCTTACGGAGAAATGAAAAGCTTTCCCTCCTCCTGCAGGGCCTCCTGGTGGGCTATTTGTTTAAACCACAATAAAGAGATGCAACCTGCACGGATAAGGAAAGTGGATTCTCTGACCATTTGACCAGCTTGTCTTAAAACTTTTTCCTAGTTTCACCTTAGTTGCAGGATAAAACTTTTGCAATAAGTAAATGCTAAATGTTAATCACAAATGTTCTGTTACACAGAGTACTCTCTTTAATTTCCAGGACATTACTATAACTTACTTGTTGAAATTATTTTTAGGTTAGAACTCATTTAAATCCTTATCTAAACTCCTTATCTAAACAAAAGTCTCCACTATAGGTAGTTTGTAAGTGGAGGGAGTAATGAGTCATAATTACTAACAAAATACAGTACTGCCAGAGTTTTTTTTTAACAATAACTACTCATTACATAACAAAAAAATGCATTAGTATTTAATTAATATGGGAAATATGTGAAGTATCTTTCAATGCTTTTTAGAGAAACTATTTTGGGCAGTGGCTTCATTAAATATTTTCACATACTTATTCGTGTTTGCTGCTTGGACATTGATTATTTTTTTATGGCTTGACTGAAGCTAAGTTTGACTTGGTTATGGAGTTTTTACTACAGCTTCCCAAAGGGAAGTAATGCTCGATTACAAAGAAGGAAACAGAGAAAACTGAAAAAAAAAGAATGGAATTGGGACACTAATATTGTTACTCTTCACACCCACATCCTGTATGATTACCAGCAATGTGACCTCAGGCAAAACTCTGACAAATACGTACAGATGACTAAATTGTCAATGGAAGACATTTGGTTCAAATCATTCAGACCAGAATAAAAAAAAAAGAAAAATGATAATCATACGGTATAAACACATTCACACCAAAGGGCAAATCAGAGTCTAGTTGACAGTCATTTGTTTTTGGAACTGGCGAGATCCCACTCATGCACAAAGATAACAAGCACAATTAATGCAGAATTTGTCCAGGATTTGAACCTGAACCTCGTTGTTGCAAGGCAATTATGAAAAAAGCAAGGAAGCGAATAATAGAGGCCACCATATATACATGGGTTCTAATTTATAATTTTAATGAAATATGGAGATAATCACAAAAATGAGGAAAAAAATATACACATAGTTTGATCATATATTATTTTTTGAAAATGTAATTTTACACCCTATTTCCAATTATTGGGATTCTGATCCCAGTTCAGGAGAAATGGCTTTTCATCAGCACTGGTCTCTTGTAACAAGATTTTCCTATAACTGACCGAGTAGACGGTGGAAAAATCACAATAAATTATTGCCTCATGCCACCATGAGCAGTTGTCCATGTTGCCCATATCAGAAACCGCCACTGATAACAATGGTTTCAATGTTGTTTTACCATAATCTTCATCATGAATGTACTGTTAGGTATGAGAACAGTGATTTGGTTTGTGTCATTACTGGCCAGACACTGCAATAAAATAATCCGACATACTTTAAAAAAGGTTGTAACATAAAATCTGATGAAGTATTTGTCCAAGAGCTGATTTAACCAAATCAACTCATTTTCTCATCTAAAAAAAAAAAATGCAATCCCTAAGGTGCAGCCTATGTTAGAAACCAATCATGAATATTTCATAAAGCTTCAACCAGGCCAATAAAGGGAGGCATGTGTGACTATCAGTCTTATTGTTATGTCCAAATTCTTCTTTCCCTGCCTGTCCACTTGTAAAACAAACACTGTATACAGACTGATAATATGCTTGGCCCGTCTATGCTGTGATGCTTGCCATTATGAGTAAATTTTATCTGTGGGAATGCAAATTTATGGAGCAGGGAAGATAAACATCGGTGCTGCTGGAAGACTGCATTTCTGCCCTCTCTCACACCCGCACATTAACAGAGCATGGCAGTTGCCAGGGCGCAATCAAGATGGATAGCCTCCAATGATGGCTTCTAAAAATTACAAATGGCAACAGAGAGAAGGGCCTTGAGGGCATTCTCTTTATCATCAGCAACACGGCCAGAAGAAGGGAGATTTCATGGACATCAAAAAGTGGAGGATCCGGGGCAACGAACGCCTCGCTTAATCCCTTTAGGCAGCTGCATCTTCATTTTCAGTTTATATGAAGTAGGAAACAAAGTTCATTAAGAAATCCAGAGGCGTGGAATGGATTATTCTCCCAAAATCCAAAACAAACTAATCCTCCACGGATTGATAAATGAAGGATGTGCTTTAATAAAGAGCAAAGGTCTGCAAGCCTGACAGTTTCTAAGCCAACAGAGGCAGTGATCTCAAATATAACAGCGCGCCAAAAGAAATCTAATTGCTGGATGTATATGAGACTTTGTGTTCATAAGTTCTGTAAATACAAGACCTACGGCCGCTGATTGTAATTACTGTTATAAAATGGTAACTCCTGTGGGCTGGTTTCCTAGGTAACCTTTGGTTCAAAGAGAATGGTTCACATATTCTAGTTAGCATAAATGCAACTGAGTACCACCTAACCCTTCTCCCCTGGCTGCTATTGATTAAAAAGTGGGGAAACGGAGAGAGATTCACTTTGCAGACCAGACTACATTTTTAGCATACACTTCTGCATAATAGGAAGTGGGGACATAAAAGAGATGCAAATGAGTTGGAGAGCTGGAGAAGAGGACTTTGTGGGTTCAGATGGCGACTGATTGAACAGGAAAGGTCTCTTCTGTTCTTCTGTGACATCATTATATGGTTTCTTTGTCCGTGTCCTCCTCTCCACTGACTCTTGCCTCTTCAGTTCATTCTGTCATGGGAGTATTCCTTTAAATGTTTGTTTTAAGAGCTCAGGGCCAACCTTGTTATTGTCTTGTCTCTGACATATGAAGTCTTCAGTGCTCAATGAGTGTCTGGACATAAAGGCACTTGATGGTCCACCATGGGAGCATCAAGAGCAAAGGAGATAGGCCTTTAAAAGTGTTCAAAGTCAGGTCTGCATTGAGATTGATCACATTCATTAAGGTAAGATGAGCATTTGAAAAAGACTCACCTGACTGACTTGATGGATGGTGGGCAGAGAGGGTCTTAGTTCAATAGGGCATACAGTATTGTATATTCTGAGGCAGAGTCCAATTTTTCTTTTACAGGGGATTCACAGACACAGACAGGTGAATTAAACTGCCCTTTGTGCAGCCATAACTCATAGTTTTTAGGGCTGACAACTTAAAAGTTAAAGTCTTGACTTTCATGACATTGAGGAGCATTTTTGTCTCAGTGACTGAGATTAAATAAAGAGATACGTCAAAGCTCTTGGAAAAAAAGTAGGACAAGCAGAATATGTCTGTGTGCCTGGAAGTTCAGAAAAAAAAAGTTTTTAATTTATTTTTAGGTATTTACTGTCATTGAGAATTTGCCATTTATCTCCACAATTAACAAAAGCAGTTCACCACAAAGAAATGTAGCAAATATGCCTTAGCTTAAGTACAAAAGATTTTTTTATGCAAAACAAAGCTGGGAAGAGACACAATGACAACGGTATAAACTTTTAGTGCCAGTTGAAAAAGCGAATTGACATAGAGGCATTTTCTGTAGGTGCTTTGAAGTGGGGAAAAAGGTATCTAAAGATGAAAATTATTGCAAGAATGCAAATAATTTCATGCAAAGCCTCTAAATATTTTGGACAGCTGTCTTTGCTTGCAATGAGCAAACATGTATTTTGTCGTTTTTCTTATTTTTGTTTACTAAATGAGCACAGTTAAAATGTATTTCTTCCCAATTAAATTAATTGTATATGTACTTCTAACAGGAATACCAAACTCTGCATAAATGTATTTTCTAAATGCCTATTTTACAGTTAACAACCATATGCTACATTACAGAGCTATTTGAAACAAAGACGTGTAAAAATGAATGTTAAGCGTGGACGTTGTTCTTGAAATACATGTAAATCACTATGTGTTTTGCAAAATATATACATATATTCCAGATGGTATGTGGAACACAATGATTGAGGTCATATTTCATAAAGACTACATAGACAGACAGATAGGCAAATAGATAAATAGCAGGCGGACAGGCAGACTATTCCAATGTCACTGATACATTGCACAAAGGTTTTATTTATTACCTCTTGGTACTTTTACAATCATAAAGCTCAAATTGAAATGGTCTTGTGGAAGCAAGAATGCAGTCTCATTAAAAGAGACTATTTCAAAGCCCCTTCTCTGACTCAGAAGCCCCATTCAACACCCTCCAGACAGTGGAGACATCCATTTTCCTCTCATCGTCTGCAGCTATTGCTTCCCTTGGAGACAGCCTCATCTCATTCTTCTTCACTGGCTGCTGTGACATTGAAAGAGACCCCTAATCAAAACATTTGTCTTTCTTTCAGCCTGTGCTCAGACCGGTGAATGAGAGCTGACACCAGGGGGAGACGTATTTGTCCCAATCAGGGCCTCATCTCCGTGTCACCGTCGGGCGAGTGTTTCATCTCGACAGGGCACTGATGAATCCGCCACTTAGCCTTGATTTGGAGGAGCGGCTCGCCACCACCAAAGTGCCAGGTTAAATCACGACGTCAGGGGCTCAGCCACCACCATTACAGCCAACACGGGAAACCTACCTTTACCCTAAATTCTGATAAATGCTGTAGAATTGATCCCTTCCTTGTCTATTATCAAGAGAGCTGTGATCACAGCGGTGTGTTGTTGGTTACTGTGGTTATAAATAACGTTGTTGTTGTTATTGCTTTCCTTTCCTGAAGGAATCTAAATGCCAGTGGTTGTTTTATTTTGTGTCATCCCTTGATTTAACTTCTCTTATCCTTTATGTGATATTAGAATTGGGTTAAATGACTAGTTCTAAAAAATATATCTCTCCACACTTACAGTTTCTTAAAAGCATTCTTGTAACTTGAGTCGCATTTCTGAAATCGCAATAATGAAGTGGTAACTCCAAATAAATCTTTTAGCTCCAACCATGTCTAATGTGCTGTTCCACATGTAGTGGGAGGCCCGAGAAGCAGGAATAACATTTTGGACCATGAGGTAACTTCGTCTTATATATAGTGGAAGTTCATTGAGTTTGACCCTGGATAAGTGACTACTTCTGTCCTTTGGAAGCATAAAATAAGATACCAACTTCATCCTAATTTGAACCCACCATGTGCACAATACAAGAACTCCTCATTGACTTAGAACAGGGTACTTCACATTAAGTTTTTCACATTAAGTTTCAATTTTTAAAGTATAAATTGTGAAGTTTGACAACATATTTAAGGAGATATTGTTATAGAGTTTAAGCTTGATGGGAAATGGATGGAAATTGATAAATGTAAGATTGGATTGATGGATGACAGATCACTAAACGGATGAATAATTCTTCAGGACTAAAGAGACACAATTTTCTTACTCCTGCGTGCCAGAGCCTGTCACCCTGAGTGTTGAGCCATATAGCCCAAAACAAAAACAAAAATGAAATATCTTGAGTACTATGTGAATCCTATGAATTATTAACATTTCCAACCATCTTTGTCAATGGAATTAACCTCATTATATTTTTACACAAATAACTGCTCACACCATAAATGAACTCTACTCCAATTAATCCAGTTGAAGGGTTTCAGTAGCAACACACACTAACACAGTCATTCAGGATGAGAGTATTACGCTTTGCTTTAAACCAAAAGCATGGGCTCTACTGCAATTCCAAAGTGCTACATGAAGGGGGAAAAGCCTTTTTGGGGTAGCGGGAGGACCTTCTCCATCCATGTGTGTCTGTGGATAGAGAGAGATGAGAGGCAGGCTCCCAGTAGCTGCAGTACCTGTCAGACAGAGTGGAAATGTTGTTACAAGACAAGGGAGGGTGGGGGTAGCTTTATCAAGGTGTGCAGGATAGCACTGACATGAGATAAGAGACCTGAGGAGGAACTACATTATGCCACACCTTCACTAAGAGGACTCTGTCAAGACAGAAGGAAAGAGATCCGTTTCAATGTGGGAGTCACTGTAACACTTCACTGGAAAAAGCCATTACCTTTCAAGTATACACTTTACCTGTAAGTGCATATAAGGCATTAAGCAGGCACTCTATCCTATAATTTTATTTGGATTCCCAGAGGATTTCTTTAAAACCTACCCTTAAATGGACAAAAACCCTGTTATTTCTAGAAAGCGGCAGTCTCTAAAGTGGTGAAAATGGATGAAATCCCTCACGTTTTGAAAGATATGTCTGTCTTACCGCCTGTCTGATGAGTGTTTTCGTAAAGCTTAGTAATAAGAGTTACTGTGTCCTACACTGTCCCGACAAGACTCCTTGATTTTGTGTTAATTCAACACCATGGGACCAAATGGGACCACTAAACATGCTTGCTTTCATACTGCTACCTCATATACACAACAGCCTTTTCATGAAAAACCCTTAATCAAAGTCTCATTTGCATTTCAAAGTAGCACTTTACAGCCGTGGTGAGGACATAAAATCACATCTGCCTTCAAATAAATAAATAAATAAGTTTTCTAAAAGGTATAAAAGTGATATAAAAGCAAGTGCTGGCAGAAACTTGTGCTTGTCATATTTTATGCCATTTACAGTACATTAACGATTGTCGTAAAATGCACAGCTGTGCGAGATGAACTAATAAGAAGATTTAGGGGACTTAAGACAGTAATATAAATTGCAGAATAAAAAATTTGTCAGAAAGTGGCAGCACAAATTCTAATGCTCAATTAATAATTATTGCTTTCACTTGCAGCCTCTTTATGGAATTAGATCATGTTTTACAGGGACTTCTCAGTATGAGGAAGTCCCTTCTCATACTGAGAAGGGACTCTCTTCTTGAGATGAAGAGGGATTGACTCTTCATCTCAATCCCTTAGGCAGATTTTCTTTGCTCAACAGATCATCTTTCTCGTCTGTCACACAAAATATTGAGAATTGAACTGGTAAGACATTGTAACCACAACTGGATCCAACTGTGAGGACAGCTAATATTGGCTGTCAGATGTGACTCTGTGATTTAATGCAGAGCACACATAGCCTCCAGTGGATCATAAAGGTGGTTTGATGCCGAACCTCAGGGACCTCTCATCTCAGGTTACAGTCTCTCAGTGCTTCCAGCCTCCCCTGGGGCACTTTGCCACATTCAGCTCAGCATGCTGGATTCTACACACTTTTTTTTTTTCTTATTTCAAACCTACTTTTCTCTCTCTCCCCTGAACACCTCTTGAACTTTCTTTTGCCATAAGCAGTGCCGGGGGGTATAATTCTGCTCCCACTGGAAGAAGAACTTTGAACTTCTTTGCTCTCCCCAATCACTATTTCCAAACTCCAATGCAGCCCCGTTTCTGTAACTCGTTGCTATTCTTCCACCACAGCATTGCCTTTGGTCTTGCCAATTTTCACTCTCTGTGGAGATAAAGCACCTGAGATGTGAGGATGTGAAATATCTTAGTTTTTTTAAAACCAACATCACATCATCAAGTCTTTCAGAAAAGCCAGTGGGTTTACAATACAGACCAAATGCCATCTTAGTTTTGAGTCAGAAAACCCCAAAATATTGAAAGCATGAAACATACATAATCTCAATCTACTTTTGTATTGCATTTTAAAGGAGATAAGTAATTGTGAAACATTATTTTCCTCGCACAAAATTAGCTCCTTAAATTGATCTTCATCTACGCCAATTTTCACCAAAGAAAGGTTTGCAAAAACTAAGAAACTGGCCAGAGAGGACAGAGGAATAAACTGAGTGGAAAAAAGCAAAGCAAGCAGAGCACAGGGAAACCGGCAAGAGGAAACAGACTGTGGAGAACAAGAAAATCTGGCGTGACAGTAAAATAAAACTGACAGACTTTTAAACTATTGGGAAGGTGGATGAATGACATAAGAACCAGGTGAGAGAATACAGTGCAAATATGGAAGAACCTGGGCATACAAACTGAGGGAAAGTGATTTTAAACAAGAAAATGATCACAGAAGAAGCTGAAAAAGGGAAAAAACAACAACAACAACAACAACAACAAAAAAGCAAAGGATCAATCTGGACCAACAACTAATACTAAAATAAGATCTAAAAAAATGCACAAAAAGCAGAACACGACACTTGAGGTCTGAGTCAATAGCCATACCACTGCGGCAACCACGGCTGTTTACTGAAAGCAACAAATTTTCTCAGGTAAGGAAATTTGTTCTTTAATTGTGTCTTTTCTTTTGTCAGAACATCACATAATTTAATTTATTTAGTAACCCCCCATTCCAAACATTCCTACAGCATAGTTTCAACCATTAATATTTCATTTCTAGTGGGTTTTTTTTTCCTCCGTGTCTGAGCCAAATGAAGACATGAACCTTTGACAGAAGACACAATGCATAGTTTAAGTTGCCTTCCATCGACAAAATGCGTAACATTCGCTCAATGAGATATTTTATGACCAAATAAAAAGTTGTGACAAAACTATTTGAAGGTAAACCTTCAGAGCTTAAGTGGCAGGAGAGATGGTGTCGTAAGGACAACATATTGAAGCTACATCACTGTTGTGGATTTGAACCTTTACCAGTAAAACACAAATTGACCATGTGAAGATTGGAGCACCCTGCTGTTCACACTCCACAGACAAACTATAAAGAATCTGATAGATGAATTCTAGTGTTTTTAAAGCAAAAAAAAAGGTCATATTTTAATAACAGAAAGTTTATTGTCACTGTCCATTACTCACAGTTCAGCTCTGCAAGAAAAAGACAAGAAGAGAAGAGCAGACATAGAGTGACAAGACTATGTGACCGTGGTGAGTTTTAAAGGGGCACACATCCTTTTCTGTCTTTTCTCACTTTAATGAGAGTTCAATGGGAATTTAGACCATTTTAGCCAGAATGCCAAGCATTAAAAGCAGTCATAAAAACTATACCATCCACAAAAGAGATCTCTCCAGAGAGCAGCTATTGCTCATTATATTGAACGATCTTCCATTTAGACCTGCTCATCGTCTAGCATAGGTCCTCATGTCCTCTCCACTTAGTGTGGCTGGCTTTGGGGTTGAGGAGGCATATCTTAAACCACTCGTATGCGGCGATAACATAAGTCCTAAACCAATTAGGAACTCTCTTAACAAAGAAAATCACTGTCATGTTTCCCTGCAGCTTTTACTGGCACAGACAGGCTCTCCTCTACTTTCCTTTTTTTTTCTTCTTCTTTATTTTTTTTTGGCTGGTCACTGAACTGACTCTGTGACTCCGGCACTCATGCAGTTACCCTTGGTTATTACCCTTGGCTGCCATTGCCTAGGTTTTCCTAGCTTTTGTCCCACTGCTAGGCAGGATGCCAGCTGCAAGCTGGAAAATTCTGCAGGGCTTTCACACAGACACACACACGCCACTGAACACTATCAGATGTGCACATGGCCGTACACTCATAAATATGGAGGTGCCTGTGTATGGAATTGGAGTGCCACTTTTGTAGACACTAATGGAGATAATGTTGCACTATTAAAGGTCAGGTCAGGTGAGATTAAAATGGCTGGCCTGCTCTGACAGGGTGACCTTTAGTAAGCTAGTGTTCACAGTGTGAATTTCTTCCTGTTCTTCTGTAGCATCTCTTTTGCAATGACTTCCTTACGCAGCCAAGGAACCTGTACTTTATATACGTAATCATGTGAAATGGGATCTAAGAGCCCAGCTTAAGAATTTAATGAGTCTGTAACCTTTGAATTAACAGTATTCTGGAGAAATGATCTAATACAACTAATTAAACTTGAATAAAAACATTAAAATGACTAAATGAAGGAGTTAAAGATAAACCTCGACTAGTGAATTAGTTTGTCTAGATCAGGGGTGTCAAACTCAATTTCACCGAGGGCCACTTCAGCATACTGGCCCCCCTCAACGGGCCACATTGACGGTACAAATCAGGAGTGCATCCCTGCTAAAACACCCCAGACAAAAGGCTGACTTCCCTCATTCAGTTCTGTAGAGGCTTATAATGAGTCAATGGTCCAGGTGTGTTAGAGAAGGAATCCATCTAAAGTTGCAGATAGTAGCTCTGGAAAACTAGACTTAGGCACCTCTAGCATAAAAGTATAAAAATACAATGTTAAAAATAAATTAAACACCTCATATTGTTAAATAACTGATTTTATGTATTGAAGTTTTAAATATTACATTTGAGTTTCTATGGATGTAAAATTACTGCTCAGTTTAAAAATTACAATATTTAAATCAGTGTTTAAAGGTAAGCAAGCAAATAATAAAAACAAGTCACATGGGCAGACATTATAGACTTTATGCAAAGATTTAGTCTCAGAGGCAACTGAAATCAATAAATTTAAAAAATTCTTTCTGAATATCATCTCATGGTCTCTGAACTAAATGCGTCTTTCTGACCGGGAGCTGATGGTGTGTTGAAGAGTTATTGACCGGACGCTTTGGAGCGTCTGGTTAGGAAGCGCATTACAAACCTTTGGTTGAAATGTAGTTTGTAGTCAATTTGTGCTCAAAACCTATTTTAAGTCAATCATTGGCCTATAAAATGCTGTGGGGCCACATGTGGCCGGCGGGCCTTGACTTTGACACATGTGCATTACACCATAGAACTGCCAATTGGTAATTGAAGTAAAGTAGCTTCGATTTCAAAGAAGCCTACATTGAAGTCGATTGGCAATGAACCATCACAAAAGAGGAAGGCTCTTGTTGTCTCCCTGCACCCAAGAGATGCATAACCTACAAAAACTGTTTCTGTCTGGTTTTGAACCAGAGACCTTTTGTGTGTAAAGCAAACATGATAACCACTACACTACAGGAACTGAACTTCTCTGCTTTGTTTCAGTTTGAGGTTCCAAAGTTGATGATCTGAGATGCAACGCATGAAAATTTCAACTGAGGTTTGCACTCAGATACCTGGATTCTGAGTACAGACCATGACACCACAGAGCCCTTGTTGACCTTTAGTAAACACCTGTGATGAATAGAACATGCAAAAACCATTTCTGTCTGGTTTCAAACCAGAGACCTTTTGCGTGTAAAGCCAACGTGATAACCACTACACTAGAGAAACTCATGCTCTTTGCACTGTTCCTGGTAGATGATCCACATTTTGTTAGAGACTAACGTCAACGATGGGCATGGAACAATGTCAAATACTTATACCACAGATCCTCTCAGAGAGCACAGTAACTTGGTGAACAAACTGTCAGACTTATAATTGTGCCCAATTTCACATTACAGTCGATAAACTAAGCCTGGGATCAAAAAAATGTATTAAAGATGTCATTAGCAGAGACAAATGGTTCTACAGAGAATGGCTAAAAAATAAAATCAACA
>NW_006800080.1:270442-280727 GCF_000485575.1 Poecilia formosa
CACATGTGGTCTAGATGAAATCAGTTGCAATGGCCATTCAAATCACAAAATTCACTAGTATGCTTCTATAGCCATTTCGTGTGGTTTGTGTGAGTGTCTACCTAAGACCATCTCTGGCATAGTTACTAACCTTCTGAAGACCAATGGGCCTTATGGGGCCCAATGGCCAGTCATAACATGGTGGAAACCCTTGTTTAGAGTTATGGGTTAGGTTTAGATGTAAGGTGTGAATTTAGTTTTAGCTAAAGTTAGGGTTAGGAATAGACTAGCAATGATTAGAGGTTAGGTAATAAATGTAACTGTATAAATGCATTTACTAAAATGAAAAGAAGTCCATGTAATATGGGTAGAAATACAAACTTGTGTGTGTGAGTGTGTGTGCATGTAAAGATGAGTGCATTAGTTGAAGTCAGGGCTACCCCTCTAGTGTAGATGCATCAGAGTGGAGGTATGACTCCCTGGAAGTTTTTTTGGCCCTAAAGCTTATCTCTGGCACAACTGGCTGTAGAGGAGCAATTAACATGTTGCAACCTCAATCTTCTGTCCTGAGCTTCTTCTGGCTTTGTCTGGCTCCCTGTTGGATTTTTCTTGTCATCTCTTTTTCTGAACAATCTTTTCAAAAGCTTTTTTCTTTTTTTTTTTTTTTGCAGCTATTGAAAACAGTAGTGGTAGTAGCTACTTGATGATGCAGAATAATATTTTGGAAATATTTATTGGGAAAGTAAGAATTCCCCTTTTTGTGTTTGATAGCTCAATCAAAACACACATAAAAGTAAGATTATATAAAAATGTGCTTATCAAAAGAATGTTTTATTCCTGTTTGTCTAAGTATTTTGCATTGAACTAGAGATCAAATGCAGTTAAAACTACAACATAGTCCTGTAGTTTTTTTTGTTTTTTGTTTTTTTGTCCATAGGAAGTACTGAAGCAGATGCAAACTTTAGTGTAGGTAGACAAAAAGTTCCAAATAAAAATCTTCTAATCCTACATTTACATGGTAAACACAAAATCCCTCTTTTTTTTCTTTTTTCCTGGAGATTAATGACTGCTCACAACAATGTAAAACAGGTTATTTGAAACCCTTTATATTTATTGTAAATTGCTTCTGTCAAAGTCCAGTTTAATAACAAGAAACAGGTGCACACCAAAGACCTACTGTCTGCCTGATAGGACATTTTTTGTCTGCTTTATAATGGTGGGGATTCTGGCTGAAATAACCTCAGTGCATTAACATACATCCTTTGTAGTGACACTATTATTACCACTTTGCTCTTTCATACCTACATTTAACCTTGGCTGAAATAGTGCTGAGCATAAGTTATGTGCTGCGGGTCCTAACCTGTGTGCTGATGGTACCTTGTGTTGAAAATACAATTTAAATACATTTCCAGGATAGAGCTGCATGCATAATACCTCTCCATTAATTTGCAGATGAATATTTTTAATACATAATGATATAACTGCCTTTCTGACAAAGTAGTGGTAGGGAGGCAAAATGGTATGGAATAAGGCCACTGAAAACCTACACAGGTTAAAGGTTTGATAGAAGACACTTGCTTAAAAGAAGTATTCCTTACGGATTAAATGTAAACTTCGTTTCCCTTCAGCGGCAAACAACTCTAAATCTAAAAAAAATTAAAATTGCAAATCAGTCGTTATCACAGCTTGTGTAAATGTGACTTATGCAGCTCTGAAAGGGTAATTTAAAAATATTCTGCAACTGTGCTACTTTTTAGGTCAGCATTGCAGGGTATTATCTAAAGCTGTTGGAATGATATACCTAATGGTGCAATAAACACTGTCACTGTAGGCCTTGCTGCAGAGGTATCCATTGATCAGTTTTCATCCCATTATCTTATGCTTCATTTGCACATGGATATAAAGAAAACGTACTGGATATACATTTTTGTTTCTTGTGTCATTTACGATGTTGTTTAATTTGAACTTTTTAATGTAAAGGACTTTGTAACACTTGTTTAAAAATGTGCTATTGAAATATCCATCCATCCATTCATTTTCTGTACACCCTTGTCCCTATCGGGGTCAGGAGGGGTCCCGGTGCCCCTCTCCAGCGAACATTTCGGGCGAGAGGCGGGGTACACCCTGGACAGGTCGCCAGTCTGTCGCAAGGCAAGTACTTTTATTATCATCATATTGATATAATGAGAAGAAAAAATACTTGAATTGCCATGTATCCATGTTAAAATTGAAATTCCAATGCAGAGAACACACACACACACACACACACACACAAAAAAAAAACACCACTGTACATCAATGTGAATACACAATTCACTGGATAAAATATGATGGTAGGGAGTGTTTTTCTTCAGGAGGGAAGAAAAAGTTGGTCATAGTTGATGGTAGATGGAAAACAGATGAACAATGACCCAAAATTTAAGTCCAGCGCAACAATGGAATGCTATGGATTATTATAGTATATCATTGTGCTACAATGATATACTATAATAGTATATAGTATATTATTGTGCTATTATTATTGTGCTATATTATTGTGCTACGATGGCATAGTCAAATATCCAATCTGATCCAATTGAGAATCTGAGTTTATATTTTTTGGTCACAGAGGCCAGTTCATGCAAAGGTGTCTTGTATCTTATAAACATTACCAGACAGAACATCGTGTGACTATCATGTGGAACACATGTGACATACATGTGCAATTGCTATGCATTGAGTCAAGAATATTGGTGGTCAGGAAAATGACAACTTCACACAAATCTGAAGAAGGGACACAGTGTTCAGCTACTATTGTCAAGACTAAGTTACAAGGTTCAGGTGGATCACGGGGTCAGTTACTCTAACTTGACTTTGACACTTAAACATGCACCTTTGCCACAAAGTCTAGTGTGCTTAAGTGTGGTTAACAAAAAAATAAAAAGAGAAAAAGATGACCCACACCCACTCTATGGCAGATTATGGTTACATCAGCTAATTAATCAACAGTAGGGTTCGCACGGCCGCCTATTATAATTATGTGTTGTTTTGTGCAGCATGTGTAACATATCAAAATGTGAATAAATTCAAAGGATTTGAATACTTTTGCTTGCACCGGAATACAAATATTTTCACACATACAATTCTGCACATTTCTCTCTTTTTTTCCCCCAACAACCCCACACCGATCATCCAATAGGGAAAATATGGGGGTTCATTGTGTTGTTCAAGGATGCTTCGGTATGTGAATGGGCTGGCCCTCTGGTTAGAAGACGGCCACTCTAATTGCCAAGAAACTGGTAATGGCAGCTTGTGCTCATTCTCACGATTTGCACACAGAAACAGAGATGAATTATTTGCATCTTCGATCTCTGCCAGGGAAAATCCAGCATTGATGCTGCTTTCCCTCCAGCAGCGTCGACTGAAGAGCCTCCTTACCCACAGTGTATCTGCCAGACGGCTCATCTGTGGGCAGCATGCATCAAAACCACTGTGTGACATGATGTGACTTTTCATCTGCAAGCCTTTGGAGTCACAAAGGTATAGTTTATGTCTTCTTCCTCCTTTTTGCTCCTCTGTTTGTCTCCCTGTTTCTTTTTTTTTTTCTCTCCTAACCTAAAGCGTATAATTTTTCATCTGAAGAAATTGTTCCCCTCTCCTTCTCCATTGTGGCAGAGCATATTTCTGTTATCTCCTGGGATCAAGAGGTTTTCAATAATAATAAAAAAAGTCCATATCATCTAGTAACCCCAGCTTTATGCTGCAAGGCTCCCTAATGAGCCCTCAGCAAACAGGATGTTTGTTATTTTTTCCTTGTTTGTGCCAATTGAGCTGTGACCTGGCAAAGACCTAACAAATCAAAGACGTCTTGAGTCCACTCATTATTTACTTGTGACAGCTAGCCGAGAACCATGATTAAAGGAAGCCAAACGAAATGAAGTTGAGAAGAGCAGAAATGGCATCATTGTGATTCAAAAGTGATTTTATCAAATGTTTGCTTTGCACTTCAGCGTGCTTGGAGGTCATACCTACCAATTAAGCAAAACAAGAAGAAGAAACACATGAGGGTGTTTATCACATTGCTTTTTATTATGATTCACGCAACTAAGTGAAAAGCAGTCATTAAGAGATTTTACAAAAACACTGAATGCAGGTAGAGTGTCTGTATGGAAGATGGAAAATAATTGTTTTTCTGTCAAGGGGAAGATAAATAGGCAACTTAGCTGAGTATGTGCTACCATCCATCATCGCTGAGTCCGTGCATGTCCAACACCTTAATAAGCTCAAAAAGTCACTTTGTCTGTTACCACTCTGTGTCACATTGCTAAAGAACATTCAGAAGGTCAGCTCACTCAGCATGCCTCCCATTTTCATGATGTTGTGTTTCTGAAAGTCATTCCTTTATGAAAGGACTGAAAGTATGAGTCACAGTCCTACAAGAAATTACAGACTTCATAAATTAGTTCCTAAGTTAGTTGTTTCAAAGCAGACATATTTCTGGGCATAAGCAGTTTCACTATTATGAAACAGCTGGCTGTAGGTAATATCGATATTCCCTAGAGATGCCCAGAGAAATTTGAGTCCCATCTGGTCAGTACAACACTGCTAACAACACCTCTCTTTGGTATAAAGTAGCTACTGAGTGAAGAAAACTGAAGGGTAACTATTTTCAGTATCAGAGAAGTTTAATAATAAAGTCAGAAGAATTGCTAAACTTATAGATAAGAGGCTATGATAAAATAAACTGAGGCATGCTGACTATTCGTTTTTGCTGCTATAGGATACAATTTAGCAGTAAGTTGAGGTAAAATCCTTGTTGTCTTTAGCATACATCAAGCAGTAATTTGTTACTAGTAATTTGTTTGTTACAAATGTAATAAACAAATGTATCACATAAACTGTTACTGTTACATTTTTTTTTCTAACTACTTTATGATCACTATGTGACTACTACTATTGTTAGACTTCCATAATTATAAGGAAGGCTGTGTGGAAACAAAGTGGCTCAATTTTATTATTCTGAGTCATCAAACTCGTGTTTGATGTCAGCAGCCTTTTGGAAATCTCCGACTTAATGTAAATATCTGTATTCTCCAAGGATTACACACAGAGGCTATTGTTTACATTTTCTAATGGTAACCACGGCAATCACCTAAATAGCTGAAGACAGCTAAAATCTCAACTCCAAATCAGTTGATTTTATTTTAAATTAATGAAATGTTGTTTTATTGTGCATGTCACTTGAGGTCCCATTTTTAATAGTTAGCAACCATTCACAATTAACTGAATTATTTTCCTTACTGATGGACTTAAAATTGACTGAAATTAGCAAATCAACACTTTTCAAAATTCATAGATCAAGGAGCAGCCACAAATCTCTGATTGGTGCATCGCTAATGTTATTGTGAAGAATCTCTTATGAGGATTCATTTTTGGAATACGCACTGGTTGAGTGCTTATGGGTTGCTGGGGGGAAAAAAGAGCTGACGGTGGATTTTACGTTATCAAAGCTCCGCTACCCAAGCATATGTTGGCACAGACAAACACACCAGCAAAACACAATTTAGCACTGGGAAAGAAGGTTTTAAGGCGCTGAGGCAACACGTCCTGGAGGAGGAGACGGAAAGGCCCTTGGGGGGACGTAGAAGGAGACTAAATCTAGCTTGTCCCCTCCAATGTAGAGAGTCCTTAATTAGGGCCTGGGCATTTCATTAAGGCAGCCATTAAAGTCAGCTTCATTTAGTCCTTACACGGGCATGCCACAGTGGGACACTTGAGCTATCAAACACATGCACGTGCATGCGAGCATCGCACAGCTTAGCCAATGAATCTCAACAATATGCAGTGGGGCAAATTCCTTTCAATGGAATTAATAAGAACCCTCCCACCAACCCTGCGGGTGGAGAATTCATATTGTATCCTCCACCAGCCTGCTTTCCTTATGCTCACAGGGGCCATCCGTCATTCTGCCTTAATGTGTTTAGTTGCACCACACAAGGACGAAGGATTTTGAATGAAATCATAAAGGACACTTAGATTGCCGTTACATGCAAGAGAGAATCCCATACATCACATCCGAGTGTGTGTTCATTTCCAGAAAATGACTTGGGCCTTATGCTGTAATAAATGTTTGAGCTCTTCCTCCATCTGAGCTCGTGAGGACATAAAGCATGGAAGTATGGCAGCAGATGCAAATGCTGTAAGTTTATCATTTTAGTCTACCGGATGAATTTCTCAAAATTCTCCACTGCTTTGTTTCCCTCATGATGAAAGTACACAGCTTATTTAGATACCCGCTGAATGCCAAGAGAGAGTGCAGCAATGGTGTACAGTGCCATTCTGCTTAGTGTCAGTTTAAGCCGAGCCATCGACTCGCTTCCCGCCAGCCTGATTTCCATTCTTTCCAGTCAACTGATCTCTAAACCGTTTGTTAGCTTCTGCAAGCGGCGGCAGCGCAAGTCATTCCATGAAGAGATTGGAAAGCTGGGAAGACAGCTAAAAAGTCAGACAAGTGAATGAGGGAGATATAAACTCATCTCTGATCTTAAGTGACAATTTGACTAGGCGTTTTGCCAGGAGAACGCCACGCTGATGAAAGAGTGCATAAATAAAGGATGCAAAGAGAAGATGTCATACAGCCGCACAAGAGAGTGGAACAGACAGGAACGAAGAAGACAGGGAGGGAACAGGAAGCATTTGGACACCTCTGGCTACATTCCCTTGCCCATTAAAGTGTCTGGATCTGACTTCCCATGCCATTAGGAGAAGTGTAAATCAGCAATTAGGTGCATAAATGAAGAAATGTCAGCTCTCACCTGAAGCACGGCAGGCCAACACGCCTCGCGACGGTGAATTGCTGCACAGTGAGGACCCCTGATGCACCCGCACAGGTGCAGCCCCTCACACACACATATTGTTCTCAACATGTTTGACACACACCGCACTCCCACCCACATGGGTCTCCAAACTTGCAGTACGTCTGAGCTGTTCCTGTCTGGGTGTTGCAAGAGGATTACACTTTGCTGTTTTGCTCAATTACACTTGTTGTAGTTTAAAAATAAGGATGACAACTGTTCCCCTGTGGAACAGACAAATAATAAGCAGGGAAGGCTTTAGTTTTATTTTATTTTTTTACTTTCTGGTTGAGATTTTTAGAAGTTGGTTTATTATTCCCAGATAAATTCCTCATGCTGCCCACTATTTTGTCAAATATAATCACGCAGATCACACCAACAAAACATAATGAGCCTCACAGTTGGGATTTTTCTTTCAGGTGTGCAGGTTTCTATCTTTCACCTCCAAAGGTGGTCATTATGTGGTCATTATGCCCAACACTTTAAATTCACTTACATCAGAGCACAGGACAAGTCTACAAAAATAAGTTATCGTCTCAGAGTGTATTTTTAAACTGTAGTCATTTTTTTTCTTTTTTTTTATGCTGGTAACTATCCACAGATCATGGATCTGTGTAGTGATACCAGCTTCACCCAGTCTCTTCACAAGGTCGTTTGTTTTTCATCTGGGGTTTGATATGCACTTTTCACACAAAAACACGTTTATCTCTGGGAAGCAGAAGTCGTCTCCTCATGGACAGTAAATATGTTCCATCCTGTTTACACTGGCATGTAGATGTTTTAACAGATGAGCGTGGCACCTCGCAGCATCTGAAGATTGCACCCAGCCTGAGATGGACTTGTAGACGTTCACAGTTCACCTCCTGAAATCTTGGCTGATTTCTTTCAGATTTTTCATGACATCACCAAAGAAACAGGTCAGTTGAGGGGCTTCTTTAAAACACACACAGAGATCTGCCTCCAACGGCTTAGAAAACTTTGATCTTTACCAAATTTTCTAAAAGAATAATAAACTTAAACCTCTGAAGTTACAGAAAGCAATAACTTTTATTCTTTTTGGAATTTTGAAATTGGAAATAATATCTGAAACCCTAACTGTCTGGAAACAGCAAACATTTAGTCTGATTCGAGGTGAAACTGCGAAGACAGCAGTGTACTTTATGGTTTATGAAAATATTTGGCTACAGCTCTACCCTATTATTACTTTTTATGAAACAAAGAAATATGTGAATGATTTAAAAAAAAAAGTTAAGTTGTGCAGTTTTGCTTGATTAATTTATACAGTCAGAGTTATAAAGAAGAAAAATGGGGAAGAATGCATATTCTAAAAAAAAAAAGAAAAAAAAAAAGCAGGAAACTTTTCAGGACTGTCAGCACAGTTGTCCTAATTATGCAACCACCCAAACAGAGCCCCCTCTAATCCAGAGCCACAGTTCCAAAGATCAAGAACACACATATAATAAAACACACACAAAGA
This sequence comes from Poecilia formosa, assembly GCF_000485575.1. NCBI lineage: Eukaryota > Metazoa > Chordata > Actinopteri > Cyprinodontiformes > Poeciliidae > Poecilia > Poecilia formosa. The sequence continues at coordinate 278,732 of NW_006800080.1, forward strand.
TACAGCATATTCCATGCCACACTACTTTCTTGCATTCTTACTTTATACTCCAAGTGAACAAAAGAATATCTCTGCAAACCTCAAAGACACTTTGCACAGGGATGACAAGATTCACCACGAGCACACAGTGCCCCAGATTAGTCCATATTCAAGTATTGGTTTGCCAGTGTTGGAGGACAGGGTGCTGTGACCTAGGGAAATGCACGCGTTACACCACCCTCCAGGGATATGCTCACTCTAATGCAAGTTATTAGAGCAAACAGCTGCATGAGCCGTGGGGAATTTTTCTGCGTGAATGTTTGCTCTCCATGTTTGGGTGTAAATGCTGCATAAGTGACATAAACATGCAGCGTTGATCTAGGCAGAACAAAACAGCCACTTTTCTTTTTTTTTCTTTGACCTTTGTCCTTGAAATGCATTCGCCACACTTTTTTTTTTTTTTTTTCGTTAAGCAGTCAAAACCTCTGTGGTGATTTCTTTGTTAATTAGGGATATTCCCGGTGTTATGTGCTCAAACATAATGATATTAGACACCTTGAATAACTTCATTCTCCCAGCTAAGTAACACATTTTAATAGGTGCAGTTCTGTCCTCACAAGAACTGCCAACACCGACAATAGCCGCCTTTTCCAAAAACACACTTTACTTTTCTTTCAGGGTAATGGCTAACATTTTATTAAACATGATGCACATTCAAATCAGTAAAGTACAGTTAACAGTGTATTGCAAAAATATTCATAACCCTATAATTTTTAGAACCATACATTTTAATCTATTTTATTGCCATCTTTGTGAAATACTACTGCAGAGTAACCAATAATTGAAAGGTGTGAAGAAAATTGTACACTATTTTCACAATATTTTACAAATAAAAATGTTAATGGCTTCCCAATACTTTGTAGAATCACCTTTCAATGCAATTACAGCTTTTAGTCTTTTGGCTCATATCTCTGCTCATCTTGAAATGGACACGTTGTTCATTCTTTGCAAGTAAGATTATAGGGAGAATTTTGGTAAATATTAGTGTTTAAAGAAACAATTCAGTTCTAGTGGTTCAAGCTTCTTTAGGGCTGATCAGCAGCATGCAGGAGGAATCAGAAAACACATAATTAAATTTCAATTTTGATAGCATAAATTTGAAAGATGGAAAGACGTAAGGAATTTCACTCCCTCAGAACTTGAGAGGGTACTCCTTTTAACGTACTGACGCTGTTGCATCGGGTTGAAAGAATTCTTCATGGTTATGGAGGGACTTGTGGGAGAACATGAATAACTTGTTGACTAGATGTCTGCGGCTCCTGTCTCCCTTCAAGATTTCAGAAGCTTACGATTTAGGTAACAGACAGCTGGAAGGGGATGAAGATGGTGGAGATAGTCGAAAGGATGAAAGCAGACAACAACGCAGCAACCCTCTGCATAGGGATGCAATTTTTTTTTTTTTTAGGCCAAGGCTGGCAGAAACCATAAACAGCAGCCCTGAAATTCATGACAAGCAAGGCAGAAAAAAACGGCAGCATTTCCCAGATGGAACAGGAGGAGATGCCTTCTCAGTCCTCTTATGAAAGGCATGGAATGATTTCCCCAAATAAAACTGCCCATCTAAGCAGACTTTATATTCTTGCTACATCTTTCTTTCCCTTCACATATACACAAAGTCAGCTGAGTAAGCACAGATGCCTGAATGACTTTTTACCTTTGCCTAACTTCGTTTTTCCTCCTTCCCCCCACCCCCCTTACCCTCCACCCCATGCCAGATGCTGTTTGTCTTCCAGCCTTATGCCTTCCGAGTTCCAGGGCCATCTGAGCCACCCTGCAGTAGAAGCACGCGCTGCTGGGTTACATTAGTCAGGGGCAGGATTAATGTGACAGAGCCTCCCAAAACGAGCCACAAAAACCATCATCCTCAGCTCTAGCAGCAAGCACCAAACACAGAGGAGGTTAGTGAGATGAGCTAACTGGCTTCCTGCTATCTATCCCCCCCACCCCCCAACCCCTA
>NW_006800080.1:280737-318237 GCF_000485575.1 Poecilia formosa
CCCCATCCCCCTGCCTACCTCCATCCACCCTCCTACCCCCTGCACAACTAAAACAGACCTTTGTATGCTAATGAAACATCACAGATAAGTAATGACAGGCAGGGGGGAGAAAGTGCAGAATATTAAATCATGCACGCCCTAGCTTTAAAGAATAATAATGTATTGAGACATCTCCCGTTATTGATGTGTCTTTTATGGCATGCCTCTATTGATGAGAGTGTGACACTAATGTTTGCCCTGTGGCGGAAAGAGAAGAAGCATTAGAGGAAATGATTGCTGTTCATTTATTTGCATGGGTGGGGAAATAAAAATAGGGAATGTTGTGCCAAAATACATACATGGTAATAGTTTTAAAACCCCATTTTGTTCTCTTATGAGACAGAGAAGTATATATATCAGCATCTGCATTTGTGGAACTCAGTGTTCTCATTTTCTCTTTTTTTTTAATATTATTTTATTTATTTTTTTTAAATCTCTACACAAATGGTTTTGTAAATTGGATGATTTGAACTACTTATTGCTCTGCCGGAGGGTGGGAAAAAAAAAAAAAAAAAAAAAAATGCATATATTTGAATAGTTCGTTGCAAAGCACCCACGCTCTGGTTGTGGAGTTTAGTTTCAGAAGACTCGTGCCCCAAGAGCCCCCCTGTGACAGTTGGACTCAGATGGATTTAAACCACCATTTGCACCATTGGCCACACATTGCCTCCATATGCTGCAGAGTGGGCAGGAAATGTAGGACACTCAGTTGGCCATGCAGAGTGGGTCAGCAGGACAATCTTCTTTGCCTGTGGCCATAAAGGGATTTTCAGATTTTTTTTTTTGTTGCGGATAGAACTGAGAGTATAACATTTTTAAGTCTGCATTAACCAAACAGCAGTGAGGAACTCTGAAGAGAGAGAGAGAAAAAAAAAAAACACTGGTAACTTAGAGGTTAATGAGGAGGGCAGATGGCAGCGGCAGTACAAGTTGTCTCTCAAGACCTTTATGTGAATACACAAGCTGAAGCTAGTAGAGAAGACTCTTTCAAGAAAAAACCCTGTTCATTTAGTAGTCGTTTGAATTTCCTCTAAAGCCCTTAGATGGTTCAAGTGGCTCCCATTGCAAACGTCCTTGTTGTGCAAAAGATGTTCAAAGATGGGCTTCTAGAAAATTTATAAAAGGCGACTTTGAATTAGCAGATTTCAGCATGCTGAGTTTCTCATTCAAATCAACCCATATAGGAATGCACTGCCAATAAATGATTTCTTCCTTCCCCCCCCTCATTTAGACAACTAGAAACAGGATTGTTTTCATAAACATTAAACTACATCCAGACTGTAGTCCAGGCATTTTAAAACAAACATATTCTGTAAATGTGTCTTGTTCTTGTCTCAAGTAGAACATACCTAAAGTGGAACGATGCTACGACTTAGTTTGTTTATTAGGATACCATTAAGTGTGTACGAATCAGTAAAGTGGTTTCCTGTTGATATTTATGATTTTGTGCAGATAGTTAGTGTTACTTGCTTGCTTGCTAGAGGCTTTTGAAGCATTTTACAGTTTACATGGGTAATCAGATGTAAGGAGTCTGCTTGCGCTTCTGGATGCTGTCCTGGTTGGAACGAATCCTGCTAAATCTTCATTATTGTGGAAAAAAAAAAAAAATCTGTCATCTCTTAAGTAAATAAGTAGAAAGAAACTATTTAATCTGTTTGTAATATGACGAAACTTCACAGACCTGAAAGCGTTTAAACTGTGTTTGTATGGAGATTACCTTCTTATAAGATTATAAATGAAGAATTTTATGTGTGCTCACAAAGGAAGAAAAAAAAAATCCCTATGGGGATAATAAAGTGCCTATTCTGTTCTTGTTGATTTCTTTTTAACGGTTACAGTTTCGAACATCTTTCTGTTGCTTGAATTTTTTTAGCAGAAGATACCGCATCTGGTTCTCTTTTTTATCCTTAAACCACTCACGTCCCATGATAGTAGCACTACAACACAAAGATCTAAAATAGTATTTCAGGGTATCAAATGCCTCACAGAAAACATTAGCGAACTGGGTGTATCACAAATGCAAAGGAACACACTAGACATGCTAGGGATAAAGTTGTGGAGAAATTTAAAGTAGGTTTAAGTTATGAAACAATATCCTCAGGTTTGATAATCTCAGTAAGCAATGTTCAATATCTCATCCAAAAACAAACAGAAGGAGTAAGCAGCGACTGCGAGCAACAATTTCCAACTGGAGAAGAAAAGCAATATTTCAAGGAGGCTGATAGTAACTCTGGAAGAGCTGCAGATATTCACAGATTGTACTCTAAACAGAAAACAATGAAACTTTTTTGCCTACATACAAAGACCTCATATGTAGCACAGTGTGTCACCCTGAACACACAACCCCCCACAGAAAAAAAAAAAAAAAAAAAAAAGTCTACAGGACATCAGACTGAGGTGAAGCCTCATCTTCTCACAGACAGTTGGATCTAAGCACACAGCCAGAGCTAGAATAAAATAGTTTAGACCAAAGCACAGTCATGTGTTACAATGGCCCAGTCAAAGATCAGTCCTTACCCAAACAAAGAAACATTGGCAAGACTTAAAACTTTGCAGATGATATTCATGAAAACTGACACTAAAATTGCAAAGCTAGTAGCTTCACCCCAAAGTTCGAATGAACAAAGCATCTGTACCCTTTACTGGACTTTTTTTCCAAAGAAAGTTGAAAACCATTTCTCATGCAACTTCGGCATTGTGCACTACAAAGTAAAATACCAATAAAGCACATGAAAGTGTGTGGCTGTACCATGACAAAATGTGAAAAGCTCAGGTGAATTCTTTTGCAAGAGCCTGTTGGGTTTGGTCTGTCTTCATCAATCTTTCTGTCCCTCTTCTGTCTCGTTCTGCATCTCCTATTGAGCATCTTGACCCCAAGGCCATCCAAACAGCCAAACAGTTGGGTTCTAACTCAGTTTGCCATCATCTTATCCCCCTGGCACAATTACACTTTACGAACTAAACACTCCAAACTCTACCTGAATGACCCCATCCAGCACCTAAGGCCTGGCTAAACAAGGATTCCCCAGCAGGTCGCTGCATGTGGGCTCATGCTTCATCACAAGTGTTTGTGCTTTTCTTTGAGGGAGGGAGGGGTAATGGAAAAGTGTCTTCCCAGGGCGAAGGCTGAGCTCACAGAGATGGAGGAAAGCATCGTTAAAAGCATATGAGCGTGCTCATAAGAGCGAGGGGCAGGCTGCTCAGGAAAGGGCAAGCTTTTATAGGGACAACCTTCGGCTATGAGTGCAGGCAGTCAACATCTTTTTTTCTTTGTTTTTCTCTTACCTGTGGGTGTTAAAAAGTTTGCTGATTAGTTTTCTATTTTTTTCTCCCTATCCAGTTACACATCTATGCACAAATATGCGCTCTAACTTTGCTACAGCTTCTTGTCTGTGACTGTAGCTGAAGAAGCACTTTAAGACTCCCTAATAAGATGAAGGTTCACAGATGTTGCAGTGGGGCTTCTAGAGTGTCAATAATGAACAAAGGGTGACAGTGGCAACATAAGAGAATGCCGCCGTTTACCAAGTGCTGGTTTATTTGCAGCCAGATGGATACTTATCACTCACTTTTGGGTCATTTCAGGAGTTAGCTTTGATCATATACAGTAGCTGCTTCTAGTTATAGACTGCAGTCCTGACACGCAGAGGTAACAGGGGTGAGAAAGGCGAGGCAATAATTAATGATGGTTTGAAGTGAGTCTGTTTCAGACTTGGTCCTTCCAAAAAAATAAATAAATAAATAAATAACTCCCAGGTCTAATGATTAAAAGGTTTGTTCTAATTAGCAGAAGTGACTCTGTCTGGATGGAGAGCCAAAGGGACCAGGGACATGGCAATTGCTGAGGGGAGCGAGATAAGCACAGAGATGAAGGGATAGCAAGGCAGACGTGGTTTACTAACCATAATTGTAACCTTTGCAGCTGATACGTTATTTGCTACAAAAAAGCATCCAGTACACCTTCAAATACATCTATTTGTGCTGCCTCCAAAAGCAAAAGCACTGAAAACAAGCTGCATTCCACTTTCAACTTATTATATAAGAATTGGAGAGGTTTGTTGTATAAAAACTAACGAGTGGAAGGTCAAATTTAAATTGACAGTTATGACAACAAAAGACCCCTTAACAGTTCTCATCACTTCAGCTGATAAAAAACTTGATATCACTGTTAGCTACTTAAACACACTTCAAATGGTTTAAGTAAACGGAAAGCCTCTTCAATGTGGTTATTTCAATCGGTTAACTGAAACAAAGATTTTTTTTTTTTCCCCCCCAAATTGCTTTTGCATTATTATGTGTCTTGTTCAGATATGAACATCCTCAAAATGGAACAACATAGTTACGGCAGTGACAAACATATTAGCCGTATCCTCTGAGCAATATTGATAAAGATAATGAAAAGATGAAAAACATTTTGTCATGGCAAAGATAGCTCACAGCCCAGGACAACCGTCCATGTCAGGAATGGCGTGAGCCCTTTTGTTTTGAACTTCGTAGAGGACTGTCTGGTCTTCGTCTTCATAAGAAAACTTTTTGCATTGGTGGTTTTCAGCACTCTGTCCATCCTGCGCATCTCCTCCACACTGAGCTTAACTGGGAGGAACTGACAAAGGAAGTCCCAGAACGTCCCTAAACTGTTTATCCGTCTATAGCAAACCAATCTTCAACCCAATGTTACAAATAGCTCCTCTTACTTTGCCCCTACGAGTGTTGAGACCGAACAGGATGCGTAGCAAGTAATCAGACACACGGTAGCTCTCCTCTGTGTTTACAAGTAATATTTTATATGTATTATATTTCATAAAATACCAAAAAAAATATTTTTTACTTGCATAAGCAGACATGTTTTGGGTTGCACTAAGGCTTCACAGCAAGTCTGTGCTAACTGTTTCAGATATCATGAGGTTCTTTGTAAAAATAAACAACATTCACCACCTATCAAAGCTATTTGTGTTGAGTCAGTGCAGAGATCAACACTTTCAGAGGACTGCTTTGAAGAACTCGTGAGATTTTTTGCAGTTCTGAAACCTTAGTGCGACCTCTTCTCTCGGAGTGAAATGAACCGCTGTGAACCCGGCAAAGTGCGTAATGCTCTACCTGTCAGCTGTAATCAGATTCCCCATTTGCTGCTCAAATTTAGAAAATTTCTGAAACGCCTTGTATTTCTCATGAGCATTACATGACACTGCCAATATGCAGCCTTTTTTGTTCTATGCTCCCCTGGAAGAAAAAAAAAAGAAATGTTGTAGAGTCGCTATATACCCATTTATTTGTAGGTAGACCAAATTTAACACCTCCCTCTTGATTTACAATTAGTCATTATGGGATTTAATTGGCCATCTGCCTATACCATCTTGTGTTTCTGGAGAAGGGCCACGTTTGCTCCATGCTGTTTAGAGAACCCACACTTAACACTTGCCGTTTCACCCAACACTACCATTTTGATTATTTTTGTTCAATGTGCAGCCGTAAAGCAGGCATATAAAATTAATTTTACATTTAGAAATCGGGTTTGGTTGTCAGATAGTTATAAGAAAAAATTACAATCAGGCAAATTAAAGGCACAATAAGTTGGATATTTCTTTCTCAGCGATCCTCGCTGTAGTGAACTCAAGCCACTTGGCAGGTAGTGTAATTGTCCTGTTCATCCTGTCAGTCACAGTTAACTCTCTGCATAGCTGCTCCCACTTTTAGCTCCACCTGTGCCCCATTGTCTGCTTCATGTGATGACAGGCGCCACAGATCAGATGACAGGCAAGAGAATCTTGAGTGACAGTGGCTTTCATTCCTTCATCCCCATCACTCATCCTGGCCACTGGGAACAAGTGTTTCAACTTAGCTGCTTGTCTTCTGAGCAGTACCTGTCTGCACTGACAGAGGAAAATTAAGTCAACTCGCATGCAATTTTGTTTTCAGAGATGTTGGTCTTGATTTTGGCATTAAGTGGAGGCCGAAAGCTATTGCGCATCAAGCAAATGACCTCATGGATCCTGCAGGGATCAAAATAACCCTTGCCAGCAGGTTTGCTTTGGCTTCAGGCAAAGTCCTGCTGTTTGATTAGAGCCACTGAAACCACTGCTGCCTTTCCATAAAATGTATTACTTTAAACTCAGATCACAAGTAAATTACAGCCACAGTTAAATCTTTGAAAAAGCCTAAGACTAATTGCATTCGCACTTCTTAAGCTATTTCACTTTTTGTCTATGCCACCCAGGTAAACAGAGAGGCTGGGCAAACGGATCATTAATAAGGGGAGCAGTCAAGAGGTCAATCCCAACTCTGGAGGAGCTGCAGAGATCTCCAGCTCTGGTATATTCTGTTGACAGCACATCTATTAGACTTATCTTTCACGAGTCCATTCGTTGCTTGTCAGATGAGTGGATATGTAGAATTAATATGTCCTGTTTTCATGTCTCCTACATGATAAGTGAAAACTTAAACTTTACGGGCAACATGCATACTCACTCAGAACATACAATACTTACACATGTTGCCCATCCTCCTGAACATAAAATGTCCAGGGTAAATAATGGCCATGGTAGAATTATTCTGGAGGGATGCTTTTCCTACAGGTCGGTAGTTTCAGTTGAAGAGATAAATACATGGTAGTCAAGAAAGTAAAATGATGAGAGGCTGCTAAGTATTTAAGTTTGGGACAAAGGTTTACCCTCCAGTGATGTCTCTACACATACAGCCTAGCTACAATGGAAAGGTTTTATCTGTGAGAAGACTTCTCTATGCAGGTGTATCACATAAAGTTTCTACAAAATACCTTAACATTTGTGTTCACAAACTTAATGATTTTTTTGTGAAATTGAAAAAAAAAAAAAAAAAAAAAACTCTAGGTTTCTACTGGTTAGCTTCTGATCACCATCAAAGGTTAAGTTTTTTTCTGTCTACTTATTTTACTTGAGTTATTGACTGTGAATTTTCACGTCAAATATTGTTCTCTGTCTTATGTAATACTGGTCACATAAGGCAGCAGGAAAACCAAAAGAGAATTTATCATCTTAGGAAAACAACTAGCAGATTAAACTTTAAACTTCACCCTCGGCACTTGTTTATCGTTTAATGCCTGTGTCAGTCTCGGACTTTGAATATTAAAGAGGCAAGGATGAGCACACCATGCCGCACGGCGCCAGCAGACATCTTGCTGATTTGCTTCACTTTTTCTGGGTTAGAACTAATCAATTCCTGTTGGCGATCAATTCTAGCTGAGCAACTTGACGAAGATCAGAATCAAAGAGAATAGCTATGCACTGAGTGTTGCAGGTGGTTGAGGAGCACCTGCATTTTCTTTTTCTTTCTTCTGCCAGTTACATATTTCATGTAGAGTTTGAGGTTAGTTTGTCTTTTTTAAGCGCAAGTGTGAAAGAGTGAAAGGGAGATTAAAGTCTTTGGAATTGTGTCTTCATTAAAGAACATTGTGTAGCGGAATTGGACACATGGGAAACACAGCCAACTTCCTGCTCGGAATCAGTACAGCCAAGTTGTAGAAATCAGACACCTGAGCCAGCAGGGCACCACGGGTTTGGCCTTTAAGGTGGTAGATGTTTTTGGACTCAGAGCGATGGCTCCTTATTGTAGGCTTTAGTGCCTGCAGGCTTTTTTTTTTATTATCATGTTTACACACTGTCTGTGTAATGTAAGCATTGCCTTAGAGGTGTTTGGTGTTGGGTTACATCACAGAGCAACATCAACCCTCCTCACATTTTCTGAGCTACTTCCTGAGCTCATGTACACAATTGTATCGGGATTGTGATGCAGCATGTCATGATGCAGAGGTGAGAGCTAACTGGTTGCTGCATCACTATGACAAAACATGACAGATGTGTTTAGGCAGCGGAGTGCCGGACCTGCCACACAGCATTAAGCTCACACAGTCAGAGAGGAGAATGCTGCGTATTCCCACAGAGGGAGTCCAATCATAGACATAATAACGGTTTGTCCACAGTTAGGATCAGATATCTGAGCCAGCCTGAGTGACTGCCTGCTAAAACGTAAAACCAGCTCAAGAACAGGCATAATACGTGTGGATTTTATTTTATTTTTATTTTTTTTTCTGGTAAGGAAAATTTCAAGGAACTCTTTGGTTTAAGGCTTCCGCAGCTCCTGGTGAATTTCAGTAACTGAATTCAAATGACTTTCCACAAATTACTGACATGAGCTAACATAAAAATGATCAAAGATCATCTCATTATTCTCCCATCACTCACTGAGCCCTTTTCACAAAATCCTGATAAATCATTAATTTATCATAAGGAGGGGATTGCGTGCCAGATTCGAGGGAACTGACAGATTTTGACAGGTATCCTAACACAGCCTTTCATGTTCGGTTCTCATCTGCTGCTCGGCCTCTGCGGAAACCAATCAGCGAACTACAAGGAAGTCTATTGTCGATAAAAATCTGAACCCACGACAGATCCCTCTTCAAATATTCAGCTAGTTTGATACATAATGAAACTGTATAATGGAAGTTGGGGGAGAACCTTCCCTCTACTGTTCTTCTATCAGAGTCCTGCGCTCAGATGTGTCATGCATTATCCCACCGCTCCACAAAAGAGCTGACTCGGACACATAATGAACATAGCCTTTTGTTCCTATTAGCGACCCATCTGTGGTCAGTCCTTCCGTACTGAAAGTCTGTAATTACCTGAGAAACCACTTATAACAAAGTTTAACTTAGTGCAATGTAACAACTAAAGAGGGAAAAAACCTTTCAAATGAACCCTGGGAACATGGAGCTTTGATACATAAAAATTAACTGTCAGTTCCAATATATAAGAAGAATGTATTATGCAAAGTGTGTAGAAGAGGAGACATATTCATCTCCTTCATAATAAAATTCACAAATTCCAGTCAAACACAGAGGATGTTACAGTGTCTAAAAAAATATTCACACCTCTTGATATTGTTCATCTTTTCAAGTTTTGGTGTTACAAACATATGGATTTTATTTAGATTTTAGATGTAACAGAACATTGCAAAGTAGCGCATGACTACGAAGAACAGCAAAAAAGACACGTGGCTTTTAAATGTTAAATACAGATCTGAAAAGTGTGGCATGCCTTTGTTTTCAGAACCTTTTAATTTGATATTGGGAAATAAAAACAAATAATATGTTAACAGGACATTGCTGCAAGCCATATTTAAGTATCAACAAACATGAAAGATCACAATAGTTGGTCAGTTCATAAGATAACTGGCTCCTGTTCCAAACAGACGCCCAACTGATGCATTACTTTAAGATTTTCCAGAAAATCTCTGAGAAATGCACAGAGAGAATTATGCTCTCTGTGTGGCTAAGTGTGTGCGTCCACATGAGATGTTTAATTATCAGCAGTGTGTGGTATCGGTCAAATGACCTTGCTGTGTTAGCTACTGTGTTTCAGTGAAGACAGCTGCAGTGTGAGATAATTCTGTCTTGACCCACAGAGTCTCCTACGCAAAGGTATTCCTACCCCTTTCTCAGCCCACGGGCATCTGGGTTCCCCCACGTGAATAACAATTTTCCTACCTCAGAACTATGCAATTAAAATCCCAATATTGAGATTTGTCGGTGTAACGTGACAAAACTTGAAGGCATTTAAGCTGTATGTTTTTGGCAAGACGCAGACAGACTGTTAAACTTTTAAAATACCACTGACGCTGAACTTAACATGTTTCTCTACTTCACCTACTTCAAGGGTGAAGGCATAGCTGGTGCCAGTAGAAGTATCTTTGACATAGAGCTTTTTACATCTTTATTTCATACAGAAAGATTCTCCTTTCTTCAGTCACAGAGCTGAGTTAACCAGCAGAGACGATACGAGCTCTGTGAGAGGCTGACAGCTGCCAGTTGGGGTCTTTGCTAAAATGGGTAACACACACCACTCAGTGGTGTTGTTTTCGTGCCTGGGCTACACTCTCTGTAAGTCTGGTCTTAGCCCGGTCTCGTCTCTGAAGGATAGTGGACACATCAGGCCTGAGGGAGCATGTGTGAAGTGCAGCGGCTGTCAACATGGTTGTGGTCACAGCAGAGGTCAGCAGTGTTCGAACCCTCTGGCAAAGGAGTGAGTCCGTTTAATATGAAGTCGAGAGGTTTGTGTTTCCCTCTCACTTGCATACACACAGATGTGTGAAACCCATACACAGTAGGTCACAAGGAGGACTTGGTGAACTTTTAAGTCTCATTTTCATTCGGCAATCTTTATTTGACGAAACTCCCAATTAACAAAGAGCTCGTTAATTAAGCACTCATGCACAAAGGCTCCACAAACACCACTCTCATCATTTAGCCTATCATATGTTTCACAGCCATTCACTGAGCCAACAGACCCGTTCACGATAAGAGAAAGTCAGCCATTTATAAACAAAGCAGCAGCCTCCTCAGTGGCCTCATAAGGAAGATGAGGGCCTACACAGTATGACACAGTATGCCAAAAGCTTGCTCACTGCTCCCATCCTGAGTCTCTTGACTGTCGCCATGGTAATTGAGTTTCCTGATGAGAGCTGTCCACCAATGAGATGCATACGTCACTCTGATCGGTCAGGCAGCCCGTTTCTGCTTACAGCGGTACATCTACCCACTAATTTGACAGCCGTATGCTTTAGATTCTCCCCCCCTCCCGCTACGCTAAACACACCCTCCCCCCACCCCGCCGCCGCAACCGATACAAGAGATCCTAATGAGAGTGCACATGTTCAGCTCACAGACTCAGAGAGGTTCTGACTTTCTTCCTTAAGCTAGGACCGAATTCAGCACTTGATATTGCTGTGCGGGTGTGACATTTCCCAGGCAGGGGCATATTCACACACCTTTCACAAGCCCCCTGCTCTGAGGCAGGATCTAAAAATAATCAGGAGGATGTTGCAGTGATGCGCTTTCACAATAGAGCCTCTCCTGAGCCACAGTCTTTTGCTGCTCTCTAATTGGCTACAGGACCTTTTCACCTGCTTTATTGGATGTTTTGACAGTGTAAGAGCCCAAATACTGCCAGGAGCCTTGAGAAAAGCTTTTCCCCCCTTTATCACTGAGTCACTTTTTTTTTCTTTAACAATTTACTGAAAAGCTTAAGAAATGTAATTATGTAAGAAAGCGAATGTTTTGATTGTAGTGTCACTCTTTGCATGTTTAATTTTTTTTTTGGTTCATTCTGAATAAGTTAGCGCTTTATAATTTCACAAAATAACAGTAATTAGAATCAGTAAAATGTCAACATTTCAGCTGTCACTTTTTTTTTTACAAGGCACTACAAGTGAAATTAGCGAGCACACATGTCACTGTGTGGAACTGTGACCTGAGAACCTTCTAAACTCAATAGAAAAAAAAAACATTTGTTGGAGGGAAACATTATGTCGCAAAAACATTATGGGGATCTCGCTGTCAAAAAGGGTCTGTCAAGAGAAATGTAAAAAGAAAATAACAATACAAACAATTCACCATAATCATTTTCAAGTGAAGAAAACATGATGCAACAGTGAGTTTGCCAAAAGCTGGACATGCTTTTCAAAAGAGATGAAAAGCTGAGATGAGAACTGTTCGGAAAGGTCCCCAGGAAGAAATCTTTTTAATGAAGACCACCTCACTTCACATCTAGTTGAGGACTGAGAGCAAAACAATGGGAGTCCAAAATCAAGACCACCGCAGTATTTGAAAAGCTAGAACATTTTGATTTTCTGTCAACATTTGCAGAAACAACTTAATTTCCTAAGTTAAAAACTTGTCACAAAAATGTCCAGAGCAAAAATAAGTTGTAGCTGTTGTTCTGACTGGTTTCAACTTTTTTGAGAAGTAAAAAAAAAATAAAAATGCTGAAACAAGTAAAAAATGTAGTTGAGACATGGACAAAACTAAAACTTTGGAAGTATTTTCTCAACACCAGTCTTGCCTACCACCGCACTACAGGAAGGGAGGAAAGAATGTAGACAGTTCCAAAACGCTGGTCAATCTCGATGCAAGACCTTTAGCTGATAAAAAAGCAAAAGACGAAGAAAAACTTTCCATGTAGTGGCATGGCCAAGTTAGAGACCAGAACTAAGTCTGGATGAAAATATGTGTGGAGATATGAAAAAGGTTAGTACACAGGAGATGCCTGCGCAATCTGACAGATTTGGAGAGTTCTTGGAAAGCAGAGTGGGCAAATAGTCTAGTAGACTCTGATCCAAAAATACAGAGTACTGCAATAAAATAAAAAATACACACTTCAATGAAGTAGAGGTTTAAGCATGTCCACACTTATGCAACCACGTTATTTTGGTTTTTATCCCCAAAAGGTTTTAGTATTTGTTTTTTGTTTTGTTTTTTTTTAAGTGGCGTGCAGATTTTACATCCACTTTATGTTGTCAAATATTTTACCTACTTTGTCAACATATCTCGTCTCATCTCTTCCGATCCCAGAACAAAGCAAAGCAGTTTCTTTTCAGCTGATATTTTAACACTTTGATTAGATATTTAAGGTTTCACTCAATCAAGTTTATTTGCATAGAACATTTCAGCAGCAAGGCTATTCAAAGTGATTTACATAATAAAAACAGAAAATCACAAAGTTATAAAGAAAACAAGGACAACCAAAAGGTTGACATTGAAATAGAAATTACATATACATTTTTCTTAGGTTGCCTTATTTTTGAGGGGACGATTAGAAGATATAACACTTTCCTGCATTAATTCTTCTGGTTTAGAGTGCCAATCAAAAAAAAAAAAAGGAGACTAATGCCACTCCAGCATCTGAAGTTTGTGAGGATCTAACAGAGATATGTGTATGAAAGCAAGGTTTTCCGGCTATTTCCACTCTTCAGTATTACTTTGGCTCTTGAGGTTTATGGCCAAAAGATGCAGGAGAAAGATAAACAAGCACTGTCATTTTTTATTATTGGGCATCAAAAATGGTGCCAGGTCTGGTTGTAAGGCTTGACTGCCCTCGACCACCCTTACAGTCTTTTAGCTCTAATTGACAGTCTTTAGTCTTCTTTTCTGTTGTTGCCAAGGAGTTGGAGGAGGAGTAGGCTAAGTCAGAGTGGGAAATCTAAAGGGGATATTAAGCTACATGTTGTCTTTTTTTGTTCATCAAAAACATCAATATAAAAAGGAAATGGAATCCTAAGAAAAATGTACTACACGTGTTCTCCTGACTTTAACATTCCATGTCTTTAGAGGGCGACTGTTTTGGTTTGCTACATTCCACCTAGAAACACATGGATTCATAAGCAGCAGAGTCATTGTTGCTGCTCCCATCTTCTTTTTCTATCCGCCCTGCTGCTAAATGCCAAAACTGAGCGAGCCATGCTAATCGGCGGAAAGAGGCGACTAAAGCTACTGCTAATCCATTCTGGAATTACGGGGGAGAACAAATTAAGAAACTTCAACTCATTAGCTGAGCTTTAATTCACCGCCCCTCCTGGAGTAATCCCTAAACTCAGCTGCTCCAGTTAATTATACAGAGGCCCTGGATGAGAGGCCCTTCCCTGTGACTCTGCTTTTGTGTCTGGAGTGTGTGCGTGCGTGTGCGTGCCTGTGCACGCGTGCATTTGTGTCGGTGGGGTATTGGGGGATTGCCTATATAATTTTCACTCATGAAAGCTGGTATAAGAATGCATTTAAAGATTCAGGCTATAAGAAACATGTGGGTGCGTTTGTCTGCGTGTGCGTGTGTGTGTGTGTGTGTGCGTGTGTGTGTGTGTGTGTGAGTGAGTTGCGGCTCTTTTTATTTGCAGTGTTTGGAATGAAAGCAAACTACATGAAAATATAAACCCATTTCGATCAAAAACGTGTTCCCTATCTCTTTCTTCAGGCAGGTGTGAGGGAATTTTTCTGGGCCTAGTCTGCGTGCAGGAAATGGTAAGTACCGCTGTGATGAGAGGAGGCAAAGTTGAAGAAATCAAAACAGTCTCTTTCAAGTAAAAAAAAAGTAAAAAAAGTCACCTAGTCTGAACTGCATATGATTTGCCTTTTTTGCGCTTTCCTTCAGCACAGAGTACATACATATGTATCATGCTGGTCTTTTCTGAGGTGAAATCAAAGAACTGAAAAATGCAGTTTGGGAATGTTGTTCAACAGCACATTTACAAAAAGGGTATTAAGGAGCTCTGATCAGATGAGATCAAAATAGAAGCGTTTGGCTTACTATACATACAAACAATGGAGGACAAATGGCACAGTTGAAGTGGATATCCGGTTTAAACCCATTATAGTGTTGGTGGATATTTTTTCTCTAACTAGAGCTCAGAGCAGATGCAGTGAGGGACAGAGATAATACAAGGCAGCAGCGGAAGAAAATCTGTTGAAGGCTTTGGGAAGCTTGAGACCACAGTGGCGGTTCACGATCCAACCACGCTGACCCGGAAAATACAATCTAAGCTACAACAGAATTCATCTGTTGGAATGGCCCAGTCAAAGTCTAGACTTAAATCCACTCTAAAATCTACAGAGGTACAGAATCCAACTTGAGCTTGAGCAAGTCTGCAAAGGACGGGCAAATATTTCAGTGTCTTGTCCAAAGCTGGTAGATTCAAATTCCAAAGACTCACAGCAATACCTGCAGTGAAATACCGTTCCTTAAAGTATGGATTAAAATAGATTCAAACAAGTAATTGCACATATTCTTTGTAAACCAGATCTCACATTGGAATCCGAGACCGAATGTTGAACCAGCTTGCAGCTGGCAACCCCACTATTTTAATCTGTTTTCCAGCCACTGGGTGCTTTGGAAGCTGGCTGTGGTTGTTGAAGCCACTAGCACCTTTAAGAGGGGATTTCAATGGTTTTCTGAGCTGCGTAGCTGGATTCACATTTGAACTTTGTCATTACATGGGTGATAAGCCACTCAAATGAGAGGCTTTTGTAATTTCAAATATGGATAAGAGGCAGAAGAGGATCAAGCAGCAGTGATGGATGGAGGGATGGATACGCAGGCATGTGCTTTAAAACCACTCCATCTGCCTCACTTATCTCGCTGAGAGAACGCATGCAGTGATTGTTGTAATCAGGTGAGGCCCCTCCAGGACGCCTAATATGGACACTGTGGGCTACCTGTTTCCAATTTGTCTTTGTTTATACTCCATTCTTACAAGTGGACGAGCTATTTGCAATCATCACCTCTGTTATTAACCCCTTGAATTGTTGTCCAACAGATGGGCCAGATGTTCTTGTTGCCTTTGCCCCCTTCCCCCCATCTCTCCTACTCCCTCCTACATCCTGTTGTGAGCACATTGATTTGCAGGCAACGGGAGGTTAGCACTGAGGTCATTTGCCATAGATCTCCCATCGGGCTAATGAGCCACGGTATGACAATTTTGGTGATTAGATGAACAGACAACCACGCTTGTGGGAATTTTTGAGGATTCTTGCACCGCTCCTACTTCAGAGCCTTATTAAAAATGCAGCTCAAAAATTTCCAGTAGTTCTTGTGTGTGTTTTCAGTGTTTATGTCTTAGTAAGAGGCATAGATGCGTCAGAGCATTGTCAGGGTTTAGAAATAATGAAACAAAAGAACGCAAAACAAAAACAAAACCGTTTATATTTGCAGGAAAAGCATAAGAATTGAGACCTTTTTTTTTTGTGAATGTGTGAGTTGTCATACAAAAGACAGTACGTGTTGTCAAATTCAATTGGAAATCGCCCTTTCAAGCATCTACAGGCACAAAATCGCAACGAAAGAGCTTGAAACAAACAGAATGGAAAACCTTGATCCTTTTTCACTATTCTTAATTAGTTTTCCTTTACATGAAAAATAAGCTTTTGTTCTGCTTAGCGACTCATTGTCGAGGAGTGATTGTGGATTTCAAGGTAAGCTACATGTTTTTGCATGCCATGCACAAACAATATGACATCCTGACACGCCGCAACGCTTAAACTTTTGACGTTTTGCCTGGGCAACCGTGTTCCTTGTCAGTGCCTCCCCATCTTTCCTGAAGCTTCAACCAGATACCAAATCACACCTCATCTAAGGCACAGCAAGACCACATAACCACGCGTCTGCCGACAGCTAGAGTGCGAGGAAAAATAATCCGCCTTTAATACCTGCACCTAATTAGCTCTGAAATCTGAGGTTAATTAAACAAAAGGAGGTTAAATTAAGTGACTGGGATTTAAGTGGCGACATACCGGATTAAAAACGCCCCCATCGTTCGATGAATCACTCACCCTTGCTGTCCACAAATATCACCCTCCCCTCCTCGGATGTTGTGGCCCCCACATAAAGCTCTCTGTGTTATATAGTCCATCGCCGAGTATATCTTTTAATTCTACTTGCTCGTTGTCATAAAGCTGCTTAACCAGTGGAATAACTGCAGATGACTGGAACGATGGGAGACGCCTCTTAAAGGTCAACAAAATGATCAGTGAATATTGCAGTGATCTCCCTCAAAAGTGCAGCTGATTGTTGCTCTGTAACGAACGGCATGGCACGCAAAAAAAAAGAAAAAGAAAAAAAAAGAGGGGGAAATAAAGAATACTTGTCACATACTTCAGTTAATAAGCTGTCAGTGAGAGAAAATTACCATCAGGTTAGTCACATTGACAGAGGGCAGCCTCCAGAGGGATCAAAGTGCTCTAATGAATGCTTAATTGACATAATAACTAATGGTCATCATATACACCATAAAGCCTCCTGAGTGGGCTAATGTCTCTGTACAGTGAAAGCTTTTGTCTCCCCATAATCAACTTTGTTCAGCAATAACACGCTGTCAGCGAACTCTGAGGTAATGGAAACCCCTTTATTTATCTAATCATTCAGTATCCAGATATGACAGGAGAGGTGAACAGCGCCGCTCCTTCCCATGTCCTGTTACATCATTGAGTTTAGCTTTTATTACAGATGGTAATAGACAGGTACGCTGTTGCAAAACAGAAATCTGTAGCAGCTAAGAAAGTAAAATGTGAAAAAAAAATATAGAGGTTTTTTTGAACAAATACTTTATTTGTTCAAAAACAATATGATTAAATCTCCAGCCTGTTCTATATTTTCCACTTAATTTAAATTTTAGGACCTAATAAAATTAAAGAAAAGTCAGACACTTGCTTATGGCTGACCAAAGAAAACAATAAATGTTATATATATAATTTTTTTCTACATTGAAGTGCAAAAAATACATACGAAAACATCATTTTTGTGTTGCACTCCCAATAAAGTGTGTGTTACCTCCACTCTCATGATTGCATAAGTTAGTAAAAAATAATTTACACTGAGAGAAATCACGTCCCCTGTTAAATTGAAAAAGTTAGCATTTTCATCTACACTGCCAGAAGGAAGGGAAATAAAAATATAAGTCCCCCTGACTTCTACTCACACAGTCCTGTTTTCCTGTTTTTTTGGACTGTCGAGTCTGATATAGTTTTTCAGCATGAGAATACCTGTGATATAGAGATATCACAAATGATGTGTGCTAGAAAAAAGAAAGTTTAACTAGCTGGAAAGACAAAAACAAAACAAAACAACTACACAATTTAAACAGCTGTGTTTTTTTTTTTATATACCCCCCAATGCTTTCACCACCAAAAAGCTTGTCACATTTTGTTTGAAAGCATTGCCTCTCTACAAATGACCTTTCATGGGTGTAGAGAGAGGAAGCAAATTGGCCATTCATTCCTTTTTTAGGAAAAGTGGTGACATGGTGGTAGCCCAGCTAATGCTGGCACTTGAAAGCTCACTCCTCTTGCTGCCACCTGTGTTTGTTGCGCAGACTCGTCTGCACTCAGGCTCTCAGTGTTGGTTACTTTCACTGCAACTCTCTAATGATGCTCACCAGGCTCGCAGGGTGAAAACTCAGCTCCCCATGAAAAGACTCTGCATCTGAAATTTGCCAATTATGTCTCTTACAAACTATAGCGTGCCACTGGATCCCACTATATGAAAAGATATGCCTTTAATTGGTCCTAATTTAGTGTGTTGGCTAAGAAAACCGAAGACACATCTGCTAAAGCTACCCATTGCACGTTTCTGGCTGCAACTTTCTTTTTACACCCACCTGAGCTCCAACATTCTCTTGAGAGAGCTTAGCACAATACACTGACCTTACAGGCACTCTGATGATACCTTTGTTATCCTGACTCCATATCCTGTTCAGATAGCCTACAAAAAATGGAAACTTACTTCCTCTCTTCCTTTTTCTTCCTCCCAACTCCCATAGGATGAAAGGAATAGCCTGAGGGGGACCATTTGTATCTGCTGACCCTGTCCGGCTCTTGTCTTAGTTGTCCAGCCTGTAGGCCATCTAGTCATATGGAACCAGGTGCGAAGAGGAGTAATGACACAGATCGATGTCAGAGGATGTGCTGGCTGTAGGGAAGCACCCTCGCTCGTGCATTTAGCTCTCCTTCGCTTATTTAAAGACACTGCTAGGGAAATGAGCGCTGAGCTTTTTTTATGGTGGACTCTTGCTGTTTTACTGTTGCACCTGTCTCATGATGCGCCACGCAGAACATGTACAAAAGATATGCCACCGATTTGGTAATTATTAGCTACATTGAAAACTGACCAAACTGATCTAAGATAAAATACAAATGGTGATCACTCACCATGTTACTGCATCTATACAGTAGAACTGTACTCACAACTGAATCAGTAGAATCATATTTTAAACAGTTCAATTAATCAGTAGTGCTATTATTGCAGCTAATAGCGAGCTCACTTAGGATTAGCTGGAGTGCTAATGTTATTTCCTTATGAATGCAGAGAAGAGAAAAATACTTTCAAATTTTCGTCATTATTATTATTATTATTATTATTATTATTATCAGTAGTAGTAGTAGTAGTAGTAATATTAGAATATATAATAACAATAATAATATTAGTTATTAATATTATTGCGACTGGTACTATTAGAAATCATAGCAATATTAGAAACACAAATGTCCACTCCAGGGAATGTTGCTGTTGTGTATTCCGAAGCCTTCAGAAGAGATTAAGCAAGTAATCATCAGAATGTGGTTCCTCCAGGAATCAGCTATGAGAATGAATGGATTACAAGAAAGTAATTCCAAGCTCAATATCAGAAGCTATCCCAAAGCCAAGAAAACAGATTCTGATCTCATACTTTGGTTGTGTCCTCCAGCTCTTTGCAGCCGTCTAAGTACCTCTGAGACTTTCCAGTGCATAAACCACCTTCGCTTTATAGCACCATGAAGGTCACAAGTTCATTCAGATATTTTACACCTTCATCTCAACAGACTTGGCCAGTAGTTTTTGAATAGCAGCCACTACATCCATTTATGGACTATAAATAAACCTAACTATAGATATAAAAAAAGACCCGGACACATTAAGGTGAACAGTAATTTCGCTTGCCTTCATACTATAGAAATGTTCCTGGAAAAAGGAATTGTGTCCACTTTAATTTTTTAATCATGTGGGGCCACATTGTGTCACCCTCCGCCCATATGGAGACATCCATTTCCTGCAAAGAACGTAACCAGCAGCTTATCAGCTCCTTCAGACATCTTCATCACAAACAAACACACAGAAACACACATGACTGCTCAGTTACGCGCGCACCCGGCTCGCACTAGCGCCTGCTCCTGGACAGACAAACACAAAGACCCTCAAAGACGGCACAGGCAGATAAACAGGATTAGGCTCTAACAGGCCAGCAGACAACAGGACAGAAGAAGGACATGCTGTGTGTGCTTGTGTGTGCTTGTGTGTATGTGTATACGCAAGCCAGAGTGCTATCTGTCTGTAACGGAGTGTTAGATTACGTCTGTCTTTCTTAGTATGCATGCCCACAGACCCGTCTATTCCTGCTAAACACCCTCCTTCCCCCTCTTCCTCTGCCTCCCTAAGTCCTCTGTGATAAACAAACGAGTAACGCAAAATTGCTTATTGACTTGAACAAAGGTTATTTATAACATCATTGCCAAACTGCTTAGCCTTCCTCATGTAGCGGCAGATGTGACAGGTTAATGCTTTAACCAACAAAACAGCTTTTTTTCTTTTTTCAATGAAAGCATTCGCTGCTGCATGCTTGGTTTCATTAATTCCTCTTTCGCATAATATGTAAACAGTGTGCTGCAATGGCGAGGCACACTGTAACAGCAAATACCACACGGTATATTAACAATTAAATTTTAAGCTCTCGGATGTCACGACTATTCAGTGCAGCCAGAGCATTAGCCGCACAGAAGGTACCAGGCATAAAGGACAGACAATACTAACAAAGAGTACCAAAAGTGAAAATGAAACAGAATATCAAAAGGTAGGTAAAAGTCCAAGATTTTCTTTAAGCCCTACTTGGAAAACTCAGAGAAGTGTTTAATAGTTCACCTCGAGGACAAGAAACATCATGACTGACACTATTAGACTTGGCTCCTTGCAGTGATCACAGGGGGTTTACGAAATGTTGCATCGCCTCATGTTCTCACGAATCCCACTGCATGCGGAAAGCGTTTGATACAGGCATGGCAAATTATCACAAATGCACCAACTCATCTATCAAAGAGTGAGCAGCAAAGACAAGACATCGGGACTCACACTGACTTTCTCTCTCATCACTGGGCGTAAATGAGAACATGTTTCTTTATGCCGTCAGGGGCACCATCACTTCTGGAGCGAATGTTCAAAAGGAGCAAGCAGGTGTCTTCTATCTCAAGATTAATTCCAGTCTGACAGAAGTTACTGATTTACTTTGGCGAAGATTTTTTTTTCTTTTTTTTTTTTTTCTTCCCCCCCACAAGTTGGAATATATCTAGCATTATGCTATCATCCTCTGGCAAGAAGCAGATCAAACTACAAGTCAGATGGGAGAAACATGGTGTAAATGTTCCTTTTTCTGATAGTTTGGCTGGTTTTGTGCTCAAACGCTTTCTAATGAGCACATGCTCCCAAATTTTTTTATTCAACCCTGAAATCAACAATGATGTTTTTACGTGACAAACATGGAACAGGTGGTGTGATCCCCCATGTCACAATAAAAGCTCCCTATTCAAAGCTATGTAAACGGGAAAATCTTTTCATTTAACTTTGGTAGAAAGTAGTTATTTTCTATGTCTACACTACAGCGAAGGGAATGGTAAGTTATAACAAAACTGATATGTTAATTATAAAAGAAACAAAAAATATGAATGAACATGAACTACTCCATGTTGGAGCTGTGAAATTACTTAGGGAGTTTTTATGGTAAACTATGTACAGTCATTATTTCAGTTTAAACCAGTGTGAACTGATCATACAGCTGATTCCCATCAGGGAGACTCTGGTCGAAACACATTTTTGCTTACAAAAATCTGCAGCAAGAAGATGTTACTTTACCCCCTCAGCGGAATATTTTAAGTGATTTGACGGTAAAATGCAGAGAAATGATGTTTCATCTTCAAGCCCAAAAGTCACTGAGTTAAACTGAGTTAAGCATTATGTCAAAAGCGTTTAATGAAGCCTTTCTGACATCTGGGGCAATAAGGTAGAAAAGTCGACAGTTAAGCTATTTGGTCTCAACAACTGATCAGCAAGCAAGACATTATTTCCAATGGACATTATTTCCAAATAATGGAGAGATGATTCCTCTCCATTATTTTATTTTTTTTTTGTCATTTTATAAATTTTACATTTCAATTTTTCAAAAAACATTCTATAGCCGAGCAGAAGAACCAAGGCCTTCATTCAATTGATCAATAAACCATCATTTTGAGCTCTGTTTTCTTTTTCCTCTTTTTTTTTACTTTACTTTTTATTGTTCCTATTTATGCTCTGGGTATCGGACTGTGCCCTTCCAAGTAGCTATTTTATGCCCTTTGTGTATTTTATATGAAAGCTGAATCTTCTGTCAAAAAGTTGGTCCCTCTGCTCCGCAGTTCTTTATCTTTCTTTACTCTGTATATGCATACCCCAACAGAAAACAGAAATCTTCTAGTTGTCTGTAAAATCTTGCTAATAAAAAATAAAACTTATTTTATCTAATACATTTAATGCCGCTAGAATTGTGAGTTTACCAGTAAGAATAGAAGCAATAAAAATGGACATCTGGAATATGGTACAGACTACCACAAACCAAGTGCCTAACTCTCCAGCTAGTGCCAATTTAGGTGAGATCAGTATTAGCCTGACATTATCCCAGCCTCACCACTATAAGCCTTGGGCAGAGGGCAAACACGTATTGGACATTTTCCTGGGAGCAGCTGCAGAAATGATGTCTGATTCTGAGAGGAAGAAGGTAAGCCACCAGGTTAAAAAGCTCATCTTTCGCCTCTCTATCTCGCCTTACACCCTCGCTAACCTCTCACCTCTTCCTCCCTCTGCTGCCCAGCCATGCTCACCGTTTCTGTCTGCCCGCTTGCTTCCTTCCTCACTCATGCATAAAATAGATGTGTGCCGGCAACAAATGTGCACGCACGAACACAAAAAGCTGAGTCCTGACAACCAGTGGGCTAAACCTAGAATTTACCTCAACAGCTGGGTTCACCACCAGCAACAATTACAACCATTAGCATGCTTAATTAACAGATTTGCTGGCAGCTCACGCAGGCTGAACACAGATCCAACCGTCTCTGCCTTAACCACCAGGCCTCGAGAGATCCAACTTCCACAACGCTCCCTTGTAAGGTGGGGATTTTGTGGTAAAGCTGGCGCTTTACCGCTGGGATGCTTAGCCTTAAAGAAGATAAATGATAAAACAATAACTTGTTTTTGCTCGGCTGTCTGTTCCAAAGACTCCGGCTACGTTTGATGCACTCTGTCACAGCCAGTGTCTTTTGATGTGATGCGCGTAGCCAGAAACGGCAAACACGTAAACAAAAGCTGTTTGAATAAACACATCAAGGCTGCGCTCTTCGCCATCAGGGCTCGCTTGGGGAGGGACACCAGTAGCAGAGCTCTGGAATCATTCCCAAACCCTCAAATGAGGCTTAAATGGAGAAATTAGCGTTATCCTCAAACACTGTCAACCTAGTTAATGTCCATGTTCTCTTACAGACTTAGGCTCCTCTATTTATTCGAAAACAGTTCCAGTTGCAGTCAGTGATTGGAAAGAAAGCCAGAGGCCTTTTTAGATATCTGACTGTAAGCCCTTGATGCAACATTTTCATAGCTAGACGTGATGTACATCCTTACAGTCTTAGGTACAGCAATATTTGAAAATATACTAAACAAAAGCTTCATACTACAATAAAAAAAAAATAAAAATAGCTTCTGGAGAAAAAACTCCAAAATCCATGGTCCAATAGGCAGTCTTACGTCAATTCCAGTAAAAATGGAGAAAGAGACCGTGTTCCAAGGCCAGAGGGGATTTGTAGTCTTTCTATCAAGTTGCGGTTCTCCCACAGGGTGTCCTCTCACTAGGGCACGCCTAAACAAACCTTCAAAGTGAGCTACCAGGAGGTAGCTATTCTAAGGAGGTAGGTATTCTAATCAAATGCCTGACTACTTCAACCTTTTGATGGGGAGGTGCAGCAGCTCTGCGTCCGGCTTCCCTAGATGACAGAGCTCCCCAACCAATGAGGATGAATCCAGCCATCATGTTGTGGAAGCTTATTTGAGCCAATCTTGTTTCTTTCAGACCTGATCTGTGTCTCGTGTCCATAGGTGAGAGTCGGAACAAATATGAAGTGATAAATCAAGACTGCTGATTTTCGACTTGCGTCTCTCTTTATTATGACAGACAGAACCAGCCTCCACATGATCCTATGGAAATTAAGTTTGGGATTTCTACTGCTGAACATGATACATCAGAAATTCCAAGGGGGGAATTTTTCTGATTTACTTGAACAAACAGATTGGTTAATTGAATTTCCAAAGATGTGTCTTTTTAGCCTTTATTCTATGCCTCTTCAAGGGTGGACAACATCGCTCACAAATTTCAGAGAAATGAGTGACCAGGTGATCCAACAGAGCTCTGATATGCTTCAAATCCTAAACTTCTGGGAAATCTTTTCCCTCCTTGTTTTTCAGCACCACAGCTCACAAAGAAAAGGAGAAAAAGGATTTTGGTTGTGGTTTGAATGGCTGACCCAAACTCTATTCAGCTGTTACTTATTCCTATTATATTGCTCACTAAATGATTGGCATTATGGTTAAAATAGATTTTTCTTCAGTCTTTTTATATTTCACTTTTTTTTCTATTTTAAAGTGACATAATCCAAACTTGAGAGAAAAAAAGGAGGATGCATGAAGTGGGGAGGAAAAAAAAGGATGTCATGCTTAAACAATCTTCTGTAAGGTACTGGGAAATTAGGTTATAACTTCATACAACAATAATGTAATGGTACGCCAGTGCAGGAGGAAGGGGAAAACCCAATTAGATATGGGCACTGGTGCACAGTCCTCGAGAGAGATCGACTTGCTCAGTTAAAAATATATCATAGTGCTCAGCTTATTAAGATGTCATCTGTGCAAACTCTGCAGGTTCAGGGTAAATACCCTCATGGCAAATTCTTCTGTGGGCACGTCGATCCACTCTGTCACCGTTTTTGCAGTCGGAGGCTCTTTAGTGGCTGTCACTGGCTGCCTAGAATGCTTCATAAACATCTTGTGCTTTTTCACCTAATTAGGCTGCAGGGATTTCACTAAGACACAGTCAACTGTTCAACTTGCATTAGCAGTACTTAAAAAAAAAAAAAACTACTACTGCTGGATCTACCTCCACCCAGGACTCTTCCTCGCTCTTTCCTTAAGTTCTCAAATTAATCAATGTCACCCCCTTTTGTTGTTTTCCTTTTAATTTTCTATTTTTCATTTCTGGGTGATGTAGTAGTTGTTGTTCGTGGTTAGAAAGCTAAGAGGTCGCTTCTTTGGAAATAATTTGTTGCAATGCTCACTCGGGAATCGCACGAGGTTCATTCAACAACAGAACGCAGAGCAGAGTTCAGATTTACCATGTTTAGCGTACACACTGGACTCGTCTCCACACTCAGCAAACATTCCCAGCCTTTATGCTTTTATTAGATATTTCATCCAGAGCGCTATCTACTGAAAGAAAGCAATACTGATTTAACATCCAATTAAGAGTCCTGGCAGAGGAAATAGTAGTCTAATTCAGTTATAACATTTGCTGACTGACTTGCACTCTATCTGGTTTCTGCCAACATTTACACACACTCACACGTGCGTGCAGGAGCACAAATATTCATGGCTGTGCCGAGCGCACACGCACTGCGTGGAAATGTGTGAATGAGACGTCTCCATAACCAGACCAGCTGACCTGAGACTCGGAGAGCTGCCTGTGACTCCGGGGAGATGCATAATAGAATTTCTCCAACCGCCTTCCTGTTAATTACAGCAGACCTTGGCTCAGAATAAATATGTATTTATTCAGAGGGTACAGCAGTCTGAATGCATATTATACACAGCCAAGTCCTGGTCATTCAGGACAATGGAATATGGAATGACTAGACAACATGAGAAATAAATGACAGTACTAACAATAGTTAGATTGTGTATAAGTGGATCAAGCAGCAGCGGGTTGCTACTTACCCACAAAGCTGTGATTCTGACAAAATGTACATCCTTGTGTTTTAGATTTAGATTAAATCTGTACCAGAAAGTAGATACAACAAGTACGATTTAATGGTATAATATTAATAATACACCATGTATTTATTAGTAAATCATTACTGGAAGTGTCTGCCCCATCACCAGAATTTTTTTTTTTCATCAAACAGCTCTGCAGGTTTTATTGGCTAAGCCTTTTTTTTTTTTTTTTCCTCAAATTTTATATGCAGAGTGACACGCCAACAACTAGGGTGAGTTGGAATGACAGAACTTTAATTGATGTCAACTGAACTGAAAGACCTTAACTAAAATTAATTCAAATTATAATTATTAAGTTGAACTGAACTTACTTGAATTCACCTGTCAAGGAATAGTTCAAATTAGAAAAAAAAATCAAACTGACAGAAATGAATTGAACTCGAGCAATTTGAAATAAAATGAAGAAAAAAAAGCATAATAGTTATGTAGAATTAAATTGACTTTCAATTAATATTAACTAAAAGTGAAATTATTTGAAATAAAAGCAAATTGAATGAAATTATTTAAATGTAACTGTCAAGAACAAAACCGACTTAATCTGAACCAATTATAATGACTTGAATTGAACTGAATTGAGTTTAAATAAAGTGAACTGAACTGATTTAGGGATGTATACTGGTGCACCCAGGTTCAAATCCCTCAAAACCTGCTATTTACAGATCTTTTATCTGCAAGAAGTACTTGGCTTTTGGACAGCTCTTTTAATTTTTCTTCTGAATCCTGGATCAGAAATCTTAGGGGCACCTGACCATGGCTAGTTTGCAGTGAAATCATGTTTGTTTTACTCCTGCATTGCACTGAACCAGGAAGACAATTCTTTGTCTTACTCTCTTTGCTTGTGGCAGTCATACCTCTCTGTACAGTACTTTGGTAATGAGATACTTTTTCAGTAGCCATCAGTGAATATTAAAGCAGCTCATACTGATTTGCACATGGCAGCAGTAGACACACTTCTAACTACTGCCAGATCTTGGTTGATTTCTTTCCATTTTATTTTAATACAAGTAATCTGTGGAAAAATGTGCTTTGTTTGTATTTGTGGATTTCTTGGGTTGATCCCAACATCAACAGAACATGTATTGAGAAAAACAATTTGTTTACTACTTTCTATAAGGTGAACCAGAAAATATAAAAACTGAAACTAGGAAACATAAGTTCAACGAACTTCCTTTCTTTCTTTTCTTTTACTCTCACTTAAAATGCATCTTTTACATACACGTTGGACACCGACTGAAATATATTTGTCCATGTTTTTCTCACTCCTTTGCTCTTGCACTCTTGTACAGATGCACAAATGTACACACATTCCCCTTTGCTCTGTGGGCCAGGCAACAGCTGTGTTTGGTGCAAGTGGAAGAGCAGCTAATGAACCAAACACAACGCTTGACAATTCACATCTGCTGACACTCTCCAGCTGCTGCCAGCAGGCTGGCCTTCGCAAGCCCCCACAGACCAAGACCTAACACTAGGGCAGGCACCTGGGAAAGACACTAGATGCGCACACACATGCTTATGAATATACATACACCCAACAAACTACGCAGGCACACAGAAATTCCTGAAAATCACGCTTTGAGGGTGATCCCCACGATACCAAAAAAAAAAAAAAGCTGCTTAGAATAAGTGAGGATGCAGACATTTGATGCAGAGGTGGGCGCAAAACGAATCCATTTGACCACAGTTAACATAGACTGAAACCACAAAAGCTACAAATGAGTGGTGTTCCTCCTACTCTCTGTAGATGCATAAATTACTTGCCACAATTTGCCACATGCAGTTTTACCTTGTTATGCACATCAACCTGCAGAAAAATGTTACATACGCAGCTGTCTCAGATACTTGTCCTAAAGTTTTGTGTCTCTCAGCGCAAAGGCTTTATTTATAACCAGGTCTGAGCAAGAAGAAGCCCCGTTGTCATTGCAGCAGACAGGTTCTGCAGAAGGTCTCATTAGAAAGAGAACACAACCCCTGATGTGTCACTCACCTGGAATGTATGCGTTTGTTTTTATATGTCCTTGTGCAAGAAAGAGGTTTGTAATCCTACTGCGAGCAACCCGTTCGTCGCTATAACATTTGTATCTAAGGCTGTGTGCTTAGCAGAACATCCCGCTATCGTGGACGTAACAACAAACAGCAGATAGAGGGCTGCTGCTCCTGCTGAGGTACACTGACACACAAGCGATGAGGCATGCATGGTAAATACTAAAGCAACTTAAGAGCAAACAGAGTTGGGCTGAAAAGGCCTCTCCTGTTTGCATCAGCCTTGCTCTACTGTCCTATGTAGTAAAAGTAAAAACGAGTAAAACAGCAGACAGGTCCCACATGCACCCATCTCTGCTCACATTCTCTCAGAACCTGTTTTCAGACGAGCCTTCGCTCTCCCACACACCATCTCCATTCCGCCCAGAATTCTAATGTGATGAAAAATGACTCGTCTTTTCTGATTACATTTGATAACAATTTTGTCAAGGCTCCTCTGGCAGGCGGCTAGGAGCAGTCCCATCAGCAGCTGTAGCTAATTAGCTGCTATCGCTAGCTGTTTTGGCTCACCCTCTGCTGCATCCCTCTGGCCCCAGTCGCTCCTACGTGTAAATTACCGGATTGCTGTGATAAAAAAGAGCTGGCAAATATGTGATCACAAGAAAATGGGAGATGAAAATGGTGCAGAAGAAAGACAAAATTTGGCGAAAATAAAAATAAACCGCCTGTTTTCAGACATGTCCTTGAGAAAAATAGGACAGCTTGCTTAATGCAGTTGAAGCATTTTTAATACATTTCTACTTTTATATCTAAAATATGTTATCTTTGTCTGTTAATTATGTTCTATTTATTTTTTTTTTACATTAAAATATGCCAATAGGACACACACAAATAGAAATCTACAAATGTATCAAATTACTGTACTGATCAAACCCTAACCTTCCATAAGAACAGAACTGAATGTCCTTTCCCCTGCATTCCTAAATGCCAGGAATAATACTACAGATAACAGCAAAGCATAGCAGAAATTTCTGGGGACTAACTTGAGATGATTTGCTTTGCGTCACCATATTGCTGATAGTTGCTGACCGAGTGCGGAAAGTGCTTCTGAGAGAAATAAAAAGTGGCCTGATAAAAAAAAAACAAAAACAAAAAAAACAAACAAACAAAAAAAAAGACACACAAAGCAAGCAAGGAGAACAGAGAGCCCGGTCAAGGACGGGGGGGCGAGCGATAACATCTGGGTCAATCTAATCCCCCCTGATTAATTCCAGGTCCTTTCTAACTGTACATCGGATACAGTGTCATCAGCAACCTCCATGTTAATGGAAGTTTCATCAGGGTTGCAGGAATCTGGCCCGCAGAGTGCTGTAAGTGAGCGCAGATTAACCTCCTCGCCATTAAAGCCATTTGTTTGGTGTCATCCTTCATTCGGCGGCAGATATTGCATCAACCAAACCTTGTTATGGGAGTAACAACAAGAAGGGATGGCATGGAACTTTTAAAAGAATATCTAAGTCCTCATAATAGAAAAATCAATGCAAAATGTGTACTCGTGGTACCACAGCAATAAATCGTGCAATATGGTTACATCAGCAGGTTTTGCTTTTCTGTCTTAATGGCATGAGAGAAATTAGAGAAAAAAGCCCATGAACAACCTAAATGCCCTTCAGCTACCAGTGGACGGTTCACTTAAGCCAAGGAAATAAGTTCTGCTCTACAATAATGGTACCTCTAAAGGCTTCACAACGACTAAATAACAACTATAGAGTGTGTAATTATTTTAAGCGGCATCTACCAATCAAATGGTGGAGCCTTTTAACAAATCAAGAGGGAAAGGAAATTGCAATGTGCCCAGAATGAACTGTTTTTATGGGTAGTTAATCTGATGCAGGACAGTCATTTGGTTTAAAAACTAATTGAGATGGATGTAGTTGTAATTGTTTTCTCCTGAATGTCCATTGTTTTGTTGTTTTTTTAAGTAGAATTACTTAGGTCTATTTGGAATGACTTCCCAGAAATGCATGAAGCCATTAGTGGTTAACTTAAATTGTGTTCTAAATAAATCACAGTTGCACCTCAGAAATCAGAATATGATTAAGATATTAAGAATTGATTTGATTAATTAATTAGATTTAATTAGAAAATAATATATATGATATTATTTAGATTCATTTCAATTTGAGTAACTTATTTCTATGTTTTTGTGTTCATTTTTTGATGAATTGGCATTCCTGCTAGTGAAGACCCAACATTCAGTTCCTCTAAGGTGAGAATAAACAAGGATATTATGTTATCAAATTCAAATATTAAAATAAGAAAAAAAAATATGGAACTAATACTTACAGCTGGTAATGTAAATATACTGTATGCTAGGACACAGTTAAGTACTTCCAGTGTCAAATGGCACAGCAGGCTCAGCAGCTAGAAAATAGCTTTAGGATAACAAATCTTGTGAACAAACAGTAAGTTTCACTTTAATTTAAAGGGGCAGTGTTAGGAATTTTCCAGGCACATTGAGCCATTTTATAGCTTATACTTGCACCGCGCTTTATCAACCCCATAGGACCCCAAAGAATTTTACACTACAATCAGTCATTCACGCATACACACACACACACACACACACGCACACGCACACACAAGCATACCCGCACGCACACACACACACACACACGCACACACTGATTTTATAGCACAATCAAGTAACTATACATCCTGTATTTGTTATAAAAATGCTGAATATATCAAAAAAGACTTAAAATAAATTTGACTTTGCAATTCAACACCTTGAAATTGGGCTTCTATCTCTTTAAGAAGCTCCTGGTCTTTCCAGCAATCCATGTTTAGCAAGTCATCACAACAACTTTCCTCCATTAAGTCTTTAAAATCGTTCTTCAATTGTAGTTTGAATGATGAGCTCAGCAGATATGCAGTTCCACCAGATGTTTGCCAATTGCTGTTGTTGCTAGTCTGGGGGAGCTCTGTGGGGGAGTTGCGGAGAAGGGGTGCTCTGTGAGGCGGGAGGTCGGCTGAAGACTCCAAGTGGAGGAGCTTTGTGGAACAGGCGGCACTCGGTGTGAGCAAATTTTTAGCACACCAGAATGGCTTCCATGGGAGAATAAAGGATTTCTCAAACATACGTGAAAGACTCAGAGCAAAATTTCAGGTATATTTTTGACGAGGCAATAACATTATAACATGATGTAAAGTAAAAATAAAAAGATAAAAAAATAATATTATGTCTACCACTCCCCCTAAAACTGTGGTTGTTTCTTTATTTGACTTTTCTCATTTAGATACGTTTTTCTCAGGTGGTAGAGTGTCCACAAACTTCACTTGTGTTAGAATAAAAAGGACCGTGTCATAAAACTACATCCTTGCCCAGCCTGGGTTCAGACCCGTGTCTGGAGGTTTTGCATCAGCACTGACAGCCCGGTTCCACCCTGCTCCCCAGAACCTCGAGAGAATCTGTGCTTACAGCACCCAGATGGGTAACAATGGCCGTGGATATACCTTATATCAGCATAATATTCTTTTTACTTATGTGTGTCTAGACAAAATTGTATCTGTTTTGTACATCGTTCCTTTTTAGGCTGTTAACTAATCCATTTTAATGACTTGAGATTGTGAGATTTTGCTTTAGTTTTTCAGACATTTTCTTTACTGCACATCTCACGTCTCCATTCCAACTTAATTAAAAATAGCTTTTGCCCTTAGAGTTTTAATCTAATTCTGCAGTGACATGACTGATCACTCTGGCTTCATTATCCACAGATGTCCCTTTTATCAGTTGATCCACCAACGTACGGGGCGTTAGAAACGACATGGGCTAGAACTGACGCCACCTCTCAGTAGGTTGCCTGGGAAAATAGAAAGCAAGTCATAATGACAGCAGGATCCATGCTGGCATTCTTAATTGCTGCGACTTTAACATTTGCTGGGTGTAGCACGCGCAACAGAAGCAAATGTTAAAAGCTGCCTCGCTGTACGAATCTTGAGTCTTAAGGAATTCACGGATGTGGTTAATTCCGTTCCATCGCAGCTATGTTGCTTAATGAGGCAAGGCAAAGGGAAAAGAAAGTCAACAAAATCATCCACAGGTTAGCTGACAGTTGTTTTCATGCTAATTGAGCATATGCCAGCAGGCTGCTCTGTGTTAAAAGCACAAATACCAGGAGTGGCTGTGATTCAGTCAAGGTGAATGCTGACTGATGTTTGCGAGAATAACAATTGGGTTCAACCAACTACCTTGTGAAGCTCACCCACACAAACAATGCTAAGCTTCCTCTGGGTGTGCGGGCGTGCATGTGCGAGTGTGTGTTTATAGAAAGTTTGTTCAGCAGATGAAAGAAGACAGAGCAAGTTACTGGCAGCACTCAAAAGCTTCTAACCAGTGTGAGATTGGCAATCCGCATATTGACACCCATGTGTCAAAAAAAAAAACACATCAGAGGGAATATTGTTCTACGTCTCATACCTGGTGGGATCTTATAGAGTCAGTGGTAATTTTTTTATGTTCTCAGGTTGCAGCTGCTTTTTGACCAATCATATGTAACACAGTTGTTTGTTCTCCCTTTTCAAGCCAAACAGCTTTATTTTTAGTCAGATCATGTTCAAAGAACATCTGTCAGAGTTCTGGAGAATCTGGTATTGGGATATTAGAGAGAGATCCTTTGAGCCCTGTGGATTTCCAAGAGGGGATCTCTCTGTCGTTTGGGCTTGCTTCCTACACATGCCATCTAATCTAATCTGACTGCTGTCTGGGACATTTGCATCTTTTGCTGTGCTTTTTGAGCCACTATTTGTGAGACCGATTGTCCTCCGAGTAAAGGAGGAGGGCTCCGTTGTTGCAAAGGAATGCCATTGAAATTGAAACTACCACTGGTCTGGAAAAATGCTTAAATTGACGGCAAATTCCAAAAATAATCAGATGAATACCAGAATACATCTGAATAACTTTCCACAGCACCTGCTGTGTTGCAACAAGATAAGTGTTGTGATAATTTTACCTTTCAATGATCATAATGTTGTGACTGATTTTGTATACAGAAAAAGTCTGACAGGTAAAATGGTAGGTGCAAATAATAATGATTAGTTCAGAAATGCCGATTTCCGATTACGGTTAAAATCACTGCCATAATTTTACCTTGATTAATTTAAAATTTCCATTCAATAGAACAGGAAAATTGCCAAAATCACTGAACTGAAATTTGATTCCTTTGATGTTGATCACAAACGCTGGCAGTAATTACAAAAGCAATCAAAGCTGTCTCCTTGCTAGAGCGATATTGGATGCTGAAGGTGATGCAATTATTTAAGAAACAATTGGTTGGTTTATCTCAGCAAACTATTTTTTTTTTTCTGTCAGACAAATGTTCTGCAAATGTTTAGATACAACCAGAATAACACCCAATGAAGTAAAAGTTTAAGTTTCTCTTCTGCCCTCCATCACTCCGGGCCAGGCTGCTCAACATGTCATGGAGCAATGAGCTACTCATAGAATATTTCTTCTTCTGCATGCAGGAAAATGAGGAAAGGGCCTCAGATCTTAGACCCCTAGGGTGGTGGAGACTTTAAAAACAACAATCAAAAGCTTGCAGCAGCAGCAGAAATGAAAGCAGGCAACAGAGTGCCTGTGGTTTTGCAGTGTAGTAGGTTTTGCAGCTTAAACAGACCACTCAGACTGTTAAGGTATGCATGATGTATTGTGCAAAGTGTGCGAACAATCCTGGGTGACGTAGCAGCACGGTTCGAGTTAGCTGCCTGAACCAGCTCTCAGATATAGCCTCATTTATCTGACCTAAAACTAACATCATAACAAGTTTGTCACAGTAACAGGAAACAGAAAAGTGATTTGATCTGAGAATTGAACTGATTAGAAAACAAAATTATCACAGTTGTGATTTTGTTCCACTTTTTTTTTTTTTTTTAACTTGGCCGAATTGTCTTTTCTAGCTTTCACACATTCATTCATTTGAATAAAAAAGATATTTTAAAAACAATTCAATATGGATAACCTATTTCTGCTAATCTAGGTTCAAAAGAGAGTTTTGGAAAACATAACAGAGTTAGGTTATGGGTTTGTCTCAGCAAACTGGGCAAGGCTTTCAATGCCCAAAAATGGTTTAAGGTGTTTAATGCTATGGCTACCAATGATTATGAGGTCAACAGTAACTGAGAGAGAACCCATGCACAGGTAGAACAAATTCCATGCAGAAGACCCCTGGTCAAGATTTGAATCCAGGAGCTTCTTGCTGCAATGCAACTGCAATTACTTAGAATGTAAAAGGCTTATCATAGGTGACTGACAGATTGACATTGTTATTTCAAGAAAAATCCTTCCAATGAAGATTTCCTTAAAACAGAAATGTTATGTTGCACATATACTTGGCAAAATGGAAGACGGAGAACTCAAGTTGTAAATTTCTTTTTAAAAATAATGCTGTTTTGTAAAGTTAATGCAAACCTTTCCTTTGCGGTGCAGACCTGTCAGAAAATGGCAGTTCTATTTGTTCAGCTTGTCACTCTCAAATCCACCCCAACCACGCTTTTGGGTAAGAACTATCCCCATACCATTTCACGTAAAGTTGTGATATTTATTTTCTGCACATGGAAAATAAATGTGCAGAAAAGACAAATCTTTAACTTAACAGTAACTGATTGTTACTATTAAGATATCTCCAATAGTAACATAAAATTTAGAAACCTTGGCTCTGGTGTACCCTGTCTAACTCACCCAAGAAATGGCCGGATGCACCAACTGCAGGGGCTGGCATGCCTACCTCTTAGAGAGCTCTCATTTTCTTAAACAAACTACACCCTTCACAGGATTTGATAAATGGGCCAAAAGCAAAGCATGACATTTAGAGGAACAAATCTTTTTTTTTTTTTTCAAAAATAAAAGAATTAAAAAAGGACATCCTGCTGTGCTTAGATCTTGAAAAATGGTTGAAGTACAAAGAAGAGAGGGGAAAAAAAAAACTTGAACTCAGACTGGGTTGTGACTGATTGTTTTTGAGTAATAGCTCCACATAGTGTGTTAGATCCTCCGGGCCCGCTGCACTGCATCTGTCCAAAGACAAAGCTAATCGCGGAAGACGGCGATGTGAGGGATTGCGGCAGAGGGGTCCACCGCGGGGCAACTAGGCTCATGCTGGGTGCGATGTTTGTGTGTGGACGTGTGTGCTTGTGTGTGTGGGTGCCAGCTTGAACATGAGCTCAGTGTGGGGGTCATAACTTACACATCAGAGAGGCTTACCTCAAAGTGTACAACTTGTACATGTGACATGTTTTTTTTTTTTTCTTTTTCTTTCTTTTTTCGTCTCACTAGAGTGAACTAGTGTTGGCTGAATTTGGTTTTAAAACTCAGACCAACACAAACTGCTATTGCAGACTATGAAGGATACTACAGCAGCTTACTGACTGTTTGCAAGACAAGCATTACTCATTCTTGATGATTCCTGCTATTACTTTAACATTATTTCAAATAAAATTACCTACACAGGCTCATCATGAGGACGTCTCTGACTTCCCCCTTGACAAGCTCGAACCAAGAGCATGATGTTTTAAATTAGGGCTGAAACGATTCCTCGAATGATTCGAGTACCTCGATTACTAAAATTCCTCGAGGAAAATTTACCTGCCTCGAAGCTTCGTTAATTTATGTTTTATTAGTGAAGGTGTCGTAAATATCCCGTATTGCTTCCCCCCGTGTTCGTCCCCCGGTCTAACGGTTCGTCAGTCCGCAGGTCTATTTCCTCCCCTCCACCCCATCTTACGTTCGTTCGTCCATGCCATCCCTTCGTACGTTTTTCTATAACTTTTCTTCTGGTTAACTTAGAAAGTGAGCTATTATTGTTACAGGTTAGTTTTCTAAACTACAAAAAAGCAACTGTTAGGGATGCTCAAATATGAAAAATTGGACTGATATTGATATCTGATAGTAACACCGGTATTATGCCAGATTTACCAATATTTCATTTTATAAATTTTTTTTTATCCGATTACTCGATTAATCGTAAGAATAATCGATAGATTACTCGATTACTAAAATATTCGTTTACAACAGCCCTATTTTAAATATACATACATGTATAAGTTATAACTGAGTATTTTTAATATATAATAATATTTCTCCCCTCACAACATGAAGCCCACTAGCAAGATAGTGGCTAACCCAGATCTATCCCACATTCAAGATGGTCCAGTTTATTTTTCTTACACTTAATTTACCAGACAAAGCCCCATGCTAGATAACACTTCTTGAGATAGATGATAACTGTTGTCATCATCTAATATCACATGATTTAATGAGGTCTCTTTTTATCATAGTTATTTCCCACGCAATCCTGCGTCATAAAAATTGGAAAAGACTCATGTATCCACAGCACAGTTATCTCCTCTTGCTTTCTGTTTTTTTTTTTCTAATATCACTTTTTAAATGACATTTTAGCATTGATATGAGAAAACACCAGACATGCCTTCAATGAAAAATGTTGTAGGGAAGATATCATTGACTTGCTGTTAAGGGATGGAAGCCAAATGATCCATGTTTCTCTGGTGAGTGAATGATAAACACACTTGTTCCACCGTGGACAGACACCATGTTAAAGCAAAGGCACCGGAAGAGAAGTAGTCATCAGCCAACTCCGACGCCACAGGGAGGCATTGTCAAACATGACTGAGAATGCTGAATGAGGGATGCTGACGGGAGAGGGAAAGTGAGAAAAAAAGAGCAGCCTGTTGGGTCCTCTGTAACCCGGCAAGCGGGAAGAGTAGTGGAGGTTGTGAATAACAAATTAATTAGAAATGGGAGCAAGATAGCAATGGATGAAAGGGCCGACGAACAGGGTCCAGGGGAGGAGGGAAAAAAAAAAAAAAAAAAAAGAAGAAAGAAGCCAATCATGGAGCAGTGAGCTGTGAGCCCCATCCATTATGTGGGGACTGACAAGTTACCAGCAGTCAGAGCAGGAGCTGCACTTAATAAATCAAAGCTGACAACTCCTCCTTGGCCCTATCTCAAGTACAGCTTTCCCACTTCCCCTTCCCCAGTTTCCATTAAGCTTCACCTTCTGCAAATTTGAGCTCCACCGCTGTCCACCTTCCAAGGGCTTTACAGGGACTGGATTTGTTAATCCCCCTGGTTGTTTCCGAAAATATACACTCAATCCTGAACAAAACAGTGGCTCTGACAGACAGAGGGCAACAAGTTAGGTCGAAAAAGCTCACACACTTGTGTAACCATTTCACCTTACTTTTTTTTTTTTTTACCTTTTGTTGCACAACTGCGAAAGATAAAAGTTTCACAAAGGACAAAATGCAAAACAAATGAAAAGAGAATAAACAAAACTGAGGCAACATTTTCATGTTGATTTCAAGAAACCATTAGAAAAAAATGTTCCTCCTAATAACATGCTGTCAGTGAAGTTCATGGATATCAATTTGTGCACTTTTTCTCTGGGTGACAACTTGCAGTAATGAATACAAGAGTCCTGAGGTGTTAGCTGGATTGAATAGCATTGACCAATGAGCCCATGCATTTACATATCCTGCTATATCTACATTTCTCTTTATTCCCCAAGGACTTACTGCAATGCTCACAAATCGCCAGTTTCAACAGAGGAAACAGGCCAAACAGCAGAAGCTTACTAAAACAATCAAGACCCTTTGTCCAGTGCTATTAAGCATTTTTTTTTTTTAGGTATAGCATCACAAAACACATTTTAATTGGAATGAGCTTCCTAAAGTAACATGTTTTTCTTTCTTGTTCACGTTCTGTTTAGTCAAACTCTTACAGAAGTTGATCAATTAGCACCTGCCGGAGAGGCAAGATGTCTAAACAAGTCTTGTGTAGCGCAGCACAACATTTTCAGCAATTAAGACTGTTGCTTGTACTAGAATAGAAAGAGCCCTTTAGGGAACAATTAGATACATACACACACACACACAAGCAGACATGAAAAAACATCGCACACCTACACCTGATTACTACTGCAGATGTTTCAACAATTTTCAACTGTAGACCTCTCTGGGATCAATTGTAATC
>NW_006800080.1:323237-330737 GCF_000485575.1 Poecilia formosa
AGAAAATCTAACTTGGAATGAGCATGTGTTATTCAAGTTCTTATTTGAATTAATCCAGAGTTTTGGGTGCTAAAACAAAAGATATTGTTTCGAAGATAGGCTTTTAAGTCCAAATGAAAAGTAGACTTCCTCTGGAGGAAGTAGGTAACGTTGCAAGTTTAATTAGATCACTTTCTGATTCTGTGAATGCTTGGATGATGATAAATCCAGCTGGACCTACGTGTCACAAATTGAACATTTCTCCCAATATGTGTAATTGAGTGAGGGGCTACTGGGATTGGGGGGGTTCTTAGAAAACTTCATTCTTCTCCCACAGTCCCTGAGCTTCGGCACCCTTGACCCGCTTGTCACCAATCCCTCATGCTGTCTGAGTGACGGCCTAGGCGCATCTCTTAACCTTCTTTTAATCAACCTGTCTCTCTGCATCACCTCAAACATAAGAAGCACCTGATGGGGGACAGAGAACATTTGTCTTTGCATTACGGGCGGGCAGCCTCTCCTTGAAAAGCTCACCAGATTCATCAGTGTGATAAAGTAGTGTGTGTACTTCTTAAAGGAAGCCTTGGGAGGGAAGAGGGGGCGGGGGTAAAGAAGAAGTGACAGAAGCAGAGGGATAGTCTAAAAAAAAATGAAGCTGGGGATGAAGAACGGCTTGCTTTACTGCAGCAATTGTGATTGGAGAATGTCTTTGTTTTTATGCCACTGAAAGACTAAAGTATTGCTTACTGCAAACCTTTAAGACTAAACCTTAAAGTCTCATGAAGCTGAAGCTGAACTGGAGAGCAGTGACTCAGTGACAGACAGCTGGAACCTAGATACACCAAGGAGTGTTACCGTAGACTCTTTCTCCCAGCAGCTGTAAGACTCTGTAACCATCACTGCGCCTAACAAACTCAATAAGTGTTTGCATACATGTTGGTTGTACAACTTTACTCATTCTGCAAAAAACATTTCTGCTGGTATCTGCACATCTCTGCTGTTTCAGAGTCTTTATTCTCACTAACTGTAAATAGTTTTTCTTTATAATGTTCAAAATAGACATGCACATTTTGTACATTTTTAACCAACTGAGTCGCACATTCTTTTGGAAGAGAACATGCTATTTTTTTTTAATAGCTGTGTGTTATTTATGCTGAAATTTTGCACTTGCTGTATAGTATTTTTTATTCTCCATTCTGTTTTTATTTATTTTTATGTTTGATATTTGTCAAAGTCTATTTTCCTTGATTGCTTGTCACTTTGCTGCCGTTGCACGTGGGACAATAAAGAATATTTCTACTCTAGCCTGTATGGATCACCAAACCAATAAACGTCAATTCAGGTGTGTATAGCCGCTGTCTGCCTTTGCATTTTGTTATAACATTGAGTTTTATACGACTTTGTTGTTATAGATGACTGAAACAAACAAGACAAACAGAAAAAAGATGGGATTGTGTTTACATTTGAGGTCAGTTTGACGTTATCTGGTCTCTGAAGACAGAATAGTCTTCTGCGACAAGAGGAATTTGCATGGTTTTATACAGATTGGCATAGAAGCACTTCCACAAGTTAACAATTTTAACAAAACTCATTTTATTGTGATAAGTTTTGTTTCGGAGTCTTCGTGTGACCCGATTGCAGTGGACTTCTCGTTTTTGTCTAGAAGTGTTCATATAAGTGTTCAGTTCATATCTACTGTGTAACATTTAGTCTCTTATCAGGTACTTGAGTCTGAAAAGTTTTAAATGCTGGTGAAAATATTCAGCACCACGTATCCCTGGGAAAAGAAAAAAAAAAGCACTGTTTAGTTTAAAGATGAAGGACAACAGACAAAGAAACAGGAAGAATGCTGAAGCACTAAAGGAGTTCTCAGAAAAAAATGAGTCTTCAAGAGATTTTTAGAGGTTGAAAGGTGCACCCCTGCTCTGTCTGTATTTGGCAAAAGGGCAAACGTTCTTCTTTTTTCCCATGTTTCATCTGTCTGCCAAAGTTTATAAAACTGTGCTTGGTACTTATGTGTAATCTTGCTGAAAGGCATACTAGAAGTCCATATTGCAATGAGACCACGTGGCCTCAGTGCCAAGTTCTATGGGAATAGAAGAAAAATCTTTTATTCCCATGAAGATTTTTCACGGGAATAGAAACAATGGGTCACACATTTCTCTCAAAATCAAAACAACATTAAACAGGTTTACTGAATAAAAAGAGATGTTTCTTAATTCCTGACAGAAGTCCAGTAATCTTTTCTGTTTTAACTTAATGTGCGTTAAACTGGCGCAATTAAGAAACTAATTATCTCCACGCACCATGGCGGCTCTGACGTGTTTGTTGCTTGAGGATAGGAATGGTTTTACCACTTTTTAAAACATTTTTGGCTTTTTTTTTTAAAGATAGTTTCCATCAGATGATTTTAGTTTAATAGCTTGTAGGTTGAAAAGAAGCTTAGGCATAGAAAAACTGTCATTAAAGTGATCACTGCTGTGGTTTCTATCCCTTGCACATAGCAATAGGCCTTGGTATCATCAATTTCCAAAGATCCCAATTTGAGATAAAAAAAAAACCTCTACTTTTGAGATTTATTTTTTCTAAATATTTGTTTTTGCATGTGAATATCAAGCGTGTTTTGCTACACATTCATGTCAGTGCAGAAGGCCTTAAACTAGCAGCTCCATTTGAACCACACTTTTACAAATAAATCAATGCCATTTATCATTGGTCACAAGGTCATGATGTGGAAAACCCCATCTAATAGTCCATGTCATTACCCATCACTGCTACCGCTGCTGCTGTCGTGCCTCTCAGGCTTCAGCTGAACAGGCATCCAATTTTATCTGTGTGATTTCACAGAGCAACAGGCTGTTTGCTACTTAAAGTCTCCACCTACCTTTCATCTTGCATCGACTCCAGCAGCGCTTTTGTTTCACCGCCTG
The DNA here is from genome assembly GCF_000485575.1 of Poecilia formosa. Classification (NCBI taxonomy): domain Eukaryota; kingdom Metazoa; phylum Chordata; class Actinopteri; order Cyprinodontiformes; family Poeciliidae; genus Poecilia; species Poecilia formosa. The sequence goes on from NW_006800080.1 coordinate 326,147, forward strand.
CCAAACCAGAATTTTTATGAGTCACACAGTGCTTCCTCCCCCTACACGAACAATTATTCATGCCAAATCAGTTTCGTACTTGACTATAAACATTGGCAAATGTTTCACCCTGCTTCCCACCCAAGAGAAGTCTGTCTTTGCTCCAGTGTCCCAGTGGAGTCCTATGCTACGTTTCAGGTTGAAGGTTGATACTTTATGAAATGGGCTTTGTCACCAGGGAGGTCCACATCCCTCCTTCAGAGGATATGTTATAATCTCACACAACAGCATTTTTTTTTTAAATGCAAAAATATTTCTGTATGCTGCAAACACATTAGGAAAGACAATATCAGAGGATGTTGGAAATAAAAAAAACAAACAAAAAAAAACAAAAGCATAGTCACTAGATTGTTGGAAAAATATCTTTATAATAAAATAATCAACATCGCAATCATTTCATTATTATTTCATAATAAATGTTCATATGACTAGAAATAATCAGTGAAAAGCAAAGCAGAAATAGAGAAATGTCCATAATAATGTGCTATTGCTTGTTGGCTGAGTTTCTTTGACCCATTTGTAATGGCAAATTGAAGAATGTACGTCTGATATAAATCTTAAGATCACCCATGCATTTTTTATTTATTTTTTTGTTTCAACTGCTTTCATCAAGGACGACTGTATTTGTAACACCCTGCTTTTTCTTGACACAGAACACAACCAATCCTGTTGTATGCATCACTACCCCGAGTTGTCGCCTTCACTCAAGGGAAGGGTAGAATACAAAAAGCAATCAAAAACAAAATATCATACAAAGCATAACTCCACAGTTTTATTCATCTTTGACTGCGATAATCTGAGTAACAGCTAATTGATTACCTGCTGAAATCTAAAAGGATTGAAAAGGTCAAGGTATGGCACCATGCAAAGGACAAACATCACAGGGAGTGAGGAAAGGTCAAAGCCCCTTTGCTTTTTGAAGAAAGGAGCCGTGGATGAGCTAACAGGAGTCCCAGGGGAGCCGCAGCATGAGTAATTTTGGGGCAGACGGCAGTCTTGTCTAAATATAAGCGCTCAAGCTGTGCTGGCTGGCACACGTTGAAGACCCAGTCTTGAGACAATGTTGAAATCCAGGTCAGGAGGAAAAAGCTTTGCGTAAGCTATTGGTTCCGCAATGATTTTCTTTAAATACTAGTTAGCACCTTATTTGATTTAGAAGCTCATGTATAGTAAACATACCAAACAGAGGTACGAGGTGAAGTTTGCAATTCAAGTAATCAGTTCAGTGAGGTTGAACTAGTTAACTGTGTTGTACAACCCTGTGACATGCTGGTGAACTCCCAAATAGTTCCAGTCAAAAACATACATAGACGTATAAAAGGCATGACTGCCGTAATAATTTGGACTTTTAGTAATTTGTTTGAACTTTTATTTTAAGGGTGGAAGGAGTGGGCATTTAAGTGTAAGTCCAAGGAGGTCAGAGCCAATCCAGAAGCTAAAGGTTAGACTCCTTTATGCTTTGTTTAGCTAATTTGTATGTGTTTGGCATCAGTGTTCTGTCAAAATATCTCATTGAATCCAAGATTCAAGATGATTTCACATAAATGTTAAGAAATTGGAGCTACTATTTCTTTTCTATTGACTGCACATTCACACTGTGATGTTAGTACAGTATTTTTAGCTTTTGCAAGCCTTACTTTCATCATTACTTGAACATTCTTCCTTCCTGGAAGAATGTCTTGACCATAAAATCTTTCTTCAGCTTCTCCATCTGAAGAGGTACAGATATTGGTGGGGTTTTAAACTGTTTATTTTGGTACAAGAGGTCATTTTCTGACAGCATCGTCTCAGTCCATTTTGATGTTAAACTGTCTACACTGTGGTCAGTCAAAGCGATATTACAGTATCTTCTACACGTTTTGGCTCTCATGGCGTTATTCAAAATCGTAACCAATTTTATGAAGAGGCCAGAATCGTACCAATATAAATGAACTCCAGTGATTCAGTAATTGTCAAATATCTAACCAGACATATGCCAGATAATTGATGGCTACAAGCATAACAATCGAATCAGTGACCTTGAAATGTCCGCTCTGTGTAATTCGTTTATAATTTGATTCTGCCCAATAACAACTGACTAAAAGCATTAATAAGGTACATTTTTGAATAATCAGTGAAATATTTCCTTTGGAAATTGCCATGGCATGATCTAACATGGAACATTTGACTAAAAATAGCAGCCTTGCATTTTTCCCAGCAAAATATGAAATCAAAGTCTGCTCTGTGAAGAACAACCTTCAAAAAAAAAAAAAGTAAAATACTAATGTGTACAAAAATCTCAAATGGAAGATTGCAGCACTTTAGCAGACACTTCCATTTGTGCGCGCACTTTGCTGGCTAAATCCATTATCGAAACATATCTCCATTTTCTTTCACCTCAAATGTATAGTCAGGTGCTTGTTATGTTTTAAAAAACAATGCTAAGAAAAATACCTTTATTTGTCATGGTAACTTCAGTTGGCTGACAACAACACTGCACTTTGGCCATTTATCTGTCCTTCCCCCATAAAGCAGTGATGTTTAATGGTGGTGCTGGTGACAGCCACATCCTTGCCAAGCAGGCCAGATACAGCTTGTTAACACGCAGGGAGCAGAATAAGATGAATGCACACTTCAAGGGGAAAGAAAAATGTTGAATAATTAACCCCCCATAAAGTCTCCCAAGGCCTGTGTTTTAAGAGCCTCACAATCACATCACCTTAAGTCCCTTTCCGCTCTGGGCAGCCTGTAGATCTGGGTAGCCTCTCTTGGCACTCAGGCATTAGGTATTCTTAAACATAAGCTCTGTTTCTCCCAATGGAGCTTAAACTCTATTTGGTGTACAAAGGGGAGTTAGCTTTCATGGAGACCCCATAAGACAAAAGGAATCTATGTGCAAAACAATTCCTAATGCTATGATTAGTGAACCACAGCAAACCAACAAAGCCCCCTTAAAACTCATGGGTCTAACCTGTCAACTCAACATCCAGTGGCTTGTGTTCACACCTCTTAACCTCTTCCATTTTCCATGGGGAAAAAGGGAAAAGGTGTGCAGTCTTGTCATAGTTTTAATCTTAGACAAGATAAAAAAAAAAAACCAAGAAAAAAAAAGAAAAAAACAAAACGTTTACAGATGTTGTTTGTCCTTCTTACTGAGGTGGAAGCTGTTTTGAAAAGAAATGGTATGAATATCACTCTCTAATTCTAGGAAGCTGGTAGGTACACCACGACCTGAGGTAGTACTTGCTGAAGCATTAAAGGCACATTTTTTATCAGTTTTGTATTTGTAAAATCATATATCCAAATGTGAAACATGTTTGAAATTATGAAGTCACAGTTATTGTAAAACTTTACAATCTTGCATCCTGTAGTTATAAATAATATAGAAAGAACTAAACGTAGGTAGGTAGGTAGGTAGGTAGGTAGGTAGGTAGGTAGGTAGGTAGGTAGGTAGGTAGGTAGGTAGGTAGGTAGGTAGATAGATAGATAGATAGATAGATAGATAGATAGATAGATAGATAGATAGGTAGGTAGGTAGGTAGGTAGGTAGGTAGGTAGGTAGGTAGGTAGGTAGGTAGATCAAATATGCTACTGTGTTGAAGTCCATTAAGATTTCTAGTGTTATCCCTAAATTAGCTTGGCTGACTGTAGCACAATTTGACACCTTATGGTATACTTGCATCCTTAAGCCTTTTTTTATTAATATTTTTTGAAGAGAGCTACAGTAGCTGGACATACAGCAACTGCTTACACATGTACTTTCCACAAAGTGTCAGAGCTGCAGATCAAGCTGGTTGGGAGGGGGGGAAGACAGGGCTAGCTCATAATGTTAGTATTAAGACAAATGCATAGAAAGCCTTGTGCTGTTTTATTTCTTTTATGTGATGTTCATATTCATAATCAAGAGGTAGATTTTAGTGCTTTTCAGACTGGGCTGGACAACCCACTGACACACTGACAATCATTCACTGCCATGACCCATTAATCTCATCTGAGGTGGCAGCAGAAACAGGCCGCCTGATTGATACTGTGTGGCATTGGTGTTGTGAACAGAATTTGATTTAGGTGGTGATGGAGGGCCTTCAGGAAGTTAGTCAATATGTTGTTTGTCACACTATAATTAGCCCAGTGAAGCTCTTGTGGTACCACAAGGTAACAATGATAGTCAACTGATACTTTAATATCCATTTCTGATTTGAAAACTGATACAGTTTGATCTATGCACGTTTATTGGAACTAAGAGTATGGAATCAGGACAGGTGCATTTCTTTTGCCATAACATCAGTATCTCATTTTATTTTATTCATACATAAATCTCAACAGAACATCTAGTATTGAAAAATCTATGTTTTATAATTGGCCTAAGTGGTCAGGTGATCATCACCTGATCTGGAGATAAGTGGTCCCATCATTTTAACTTTTAGTTGCAAACATCAAGGCAACAGGAGGAGGCTGAATCTTCATTAGCACAGACAGTGTACCTGCATGGTGTATCATGGGATTAAGTAGTGTTGTCACTGGCTCACTGCTGTGATATCTGATTATTTGTTGTACTGATTATGCTGCTGCTCAT
>NW_006800080.1:335737-364949 GCF_000485575.1 Poecilia formosa
TTGGAGAATGTCTTTGTTTTTATGCCACTGAAAGACTAAAGTATTGCTTACTGCAAACCTTTAAGACTAAACCTTAAAGTCTCATGAAGCTGAAGCTGAACTGGAGAGCAGTGACTCAGTGACAGACAGCTGGAACCTAGATACACCAAGGAGTGTTACCGTAGACTCTTTCTCCCAGCAGCTGTAAGACTCTGTAACCATCACTGCGCCTAACAAACTCAATAAGTGTTTGCATACATGTTGGTTGTACAACTTTACTCATTCTGCAAAAAACATTTCTGCTGGTATCTGCACATCTCTGCTGTTTCAGAGTCTTTATTCTCACTAACTGTAAATAGTTTTTCTTTATAATGTTCAAAATAGACATGCACATTTTGTACATTTTTAACCAACTGAGTCGCACATTCTTTTGGAAGAGAACATGCTATTTTTTTTTAATAGCTGTGTGTTATTTATGCTGAAATTTTGCACTTGCTGTATAGTATTTTTTATTCTCCATTCTGTTTTTATTTATTTTTATGTTTGATATTTGTCAAAGTCTATTTTCCTTGATTGCTTGTCACTTTGCTGCCGTTGCACGTGGGACAATAAAGAATATTTCTACTCTAGCCTGTATGGATCACCAAACCAATAAACGTCAATTCAGGTGTGTATAGCCGCTGTCTGCCTTTGCATTTTGTTATAACATTGAGTTTTATACGACTTTGTTGTTATAGATGACTGAAACAAACAAGACAAACAGAAAAAAGATGGGATTGTGTTTACATTTGAGGTCAGTTTGACGTTATCTGGTCTCTGAAGACAGAATAGTCTTCTGCGACAAGAGGAATTTGCATGGTTTTATACAGATTGGCATAGAAGCACTTCCACAAGTTAACAATTTTAACAAAACTCATTTTATTGTGATAAGTTTTGTTTCGGAGTCTTCGTGTGACCCGATTGCAGTGGACTTCTCGTTTTTGTCTAGAAGTGTTCATATAAGTGTTCAGTTCATATCTACTGTGTAACATTTAGTCTCTTATCAGGTACTTGAGTCTGAAAAGTTTTAAATGCTGGTGAAAATATTCAGCACCACGTATCCCTGGGAAAAGAAAAAAAAAAGCACTGTTTAGTTTAAAGATGAAGGACAACAGACAAAGAAACAGGAAGAATGCTGAAGCACTAAAGGAGTTCTCAGAAAAAAATGAGTCTTCAAGAGATTTTTAGAGGTTGAAAGGTGCACCCCTGCTCTGTCTGTATTTGGCAAAAGGGCAAACGTTCTTCTTTTTTCCCATGTTTCATCTGTCTGCCAAAGTTTATAAAACTGTGCTTGGTACTTATGTGTAATCTTGCTGAAAGGCATACTAGAAGTCCATATTGCAATGAGACCACGTGGCCTCAGTGCCAAGTTCTATGGGAATAGAAGAAAAATCTTTTATTCCCATGAAGATTTTTCACGGGAATAGAAACAATGGGTCACACATTTCTCTCAAAATCAAAACAACATTAAACAGGTTTACTGAATAAAAAGAGATGTTTCTTAATTCCTGACAGAAGTCCAGTAATCTTTTCTGTTTTAACTTAATGTGCGTTAAACTGGCGCAATTAAGAAACTAATTATCTCCACGCACCATGGCGGCTCTGACGTGTTTGTTGCTTGAGGATAGGAATGGTTTTACCACTTTTTAAAACATTTTTGGCTTTTTTTTTTAAAGATAGTTTCCATCAGATGATTTTAGTTTAATAGCTTGTAGGTTGAAAAGAAGCTTAGGCATAGAAAAACTGTCATTAAAGTGATCACTGCTGTGGTTTCTATCCCTTGCACATAGCAATAGGCCTTGGTATCATCAATTTCCAAAGATCCCAATTTGAGATAAAAAAAAAACCTCTACTTTTGAGATTTATTTTTTCTAAATATTTGTTTTTGCATGTGAATATCAAGCGTGTTTTGCTACACATTCATGTCAGTGCAGAAGGCCTTAAACTAGCAGCTCCATTTGAACCACACTTTTACAAATAAATCAATGCCATTTATCATTGGTCACAAGGTCATGATGTGGAAAACCCCATCTAATAGTCCATGTCATTACCCATCACTGCTACCGCTGCTGCTGTCGTGCCTCTCAGGCTTCAGCTGAACAGGCATCCAATTTTATCTGTGTGATTTCACAGAGCAACAGGCTGTTTGCTACTTAAAGTCTCCACCTACCTTTCATCTTGCATCGACTCCAGCAGCGCTTTTGTTTCACCGCCTGCCAAACCAGAATTTTTATGAGTCACACAGTGCTTCCTCCCCCTACACGAACAATTATTCATGCCAAATCAGTTTCGTACTTGACTATAAACATTGGCAAATGTTTCACCCTGCTTCCCACCCAAGAGAAGTCTGTCTTTGCTCCAGTGTCCCAGTGGAGTCCTATGCTACGTTTCAGGTTGAAGGTTGATACTTTATGAAATGGGCTTTGTCACCAGGGAGGTCCACATCCCTCCTTCAGAGGATATGTTATAATCTCACACAACAGCATTTTTTTTTTAAATGCAAAAATATTTCTGTATGCTGCAAACACATTAGGAAAGACAATATCAGAGGATGTTGGAAATAAAAAAAACAAACAAAAAAAAACAAAAGCATAGTCACTAGATTGTTGGAAAAATATCTTTATAATAAAATAATCAACATCGCAATCATTTCATTATTATTTCATAATAAATGTTCATATGACTAGAAATAATCAGTGAAAAGCAAAGCAGAAATAGAGAAATGTCCATAATAATGTGCTATTGCTTGTTGGCTGAGTTTCTTTGACCCATTTGTAATGGCAAATTGAAGAATGTACGTCTGATATAAATCTTAAGATCACCCATGCATTTTTTATTTATTTTTTTGTTTCAACTGCTTTCATCAAGGACGACTGTATTTGTAACACCCTGCTTTTTCTTGACACAGAACACAACCAATCCTGTTGTATGCATCACTACCCCGAGTTGTCGCCTTCACTCAAGGGAAGGGTAGAATACAAAAAGCAATCAAAAACAAAATATCATACAAAGCATAACTCCACAGTTTTATTCATCTTTGACTGCGATAATCTGAGTAACAGCTAATTGATTACCTGCTGAAATCTAAAAGGATTGAAAAGGTCAAGGTATGGCACCATGCAAAGGACAAACATCACAGGGAGTGAGGAAAGGTCAAAGCCCCTTTGCTTTTTGAAGAAAGGAGCCGTGGATGAGCTAACAGGAGTCCCAGGGGAGCCGCAGCATGAGTAATTTTGGGGCAGACGGCAGTCTTGTCTAAATATAAGCGCTCAAGCTGTGCTGGCTGGCACACGTTGAAGACCCAGTCTTGAGACAATGTTGAAATCCAGGTCAGGAGGAAAAAGCTTTGCGTAAGCTATTGGTTCCGCAATGATTTTCTTTAAATACTAGTTAGCACCTTATTTGATTTAGAAGCTCATGTATAGTAAACATACCAAACAGAGGTACGAGGTGAAGTTTGCAATTCAAGTAATCAGTTCAGTGAGGTTGAACTAGTTAACTGTGTTGTACAACCCTGTGACATGCTGGTGAACTCCCAAATAGTTCCAGTCAAAAACATACATAGACGTATAAAAGGCATGACTGCCGTAATAATTTGGACTTTTAGTAATTTGTTTGAACTTTTATTTTAAGGGTGGAAGGAGTGGGCATTTAAGTGTAAGTCCAAGGAGGTCAGAGCCAATCCAGAAGCTAAAGGTTAGACTCCTTTATGCTTTGTTTAGCTAATTTGTATGTGTTTGGCATCAGTGTTCTGTCAAAATATCTCATTGAATCCAAGATTCAAGATGATTTCACATAAATGTTAAGAAATTGGAGCTACTATTTCTTTTCTATTGACTGCACATTCACACTGTGATGTTAGTACAGTATTTTTAGCTTTTGCAAGCCTTACTTTCATCATTACTTGAACATTCTTCCTTCCTGGAAGAATGTCTTGACCATAAAATCTTTCTTCAGCTTCTCCATCTGAAGAGGTACAGATATTGGTGGGGTTTTAAACTGTTTATTTTGGTACAAGAGGTCATTTTCTGACAGCATCGTCTCAGTCCATTTTGATGTTAAACTGTCTACACTGTGGTCAGTCAAAGCGATATTACAGTATCTTCTACACGTTTTGGCTCTCATGGCGTTATTCAAAATCGTAACCAATTTTATGAAGAGGCCAGAATCGTACCAATATAAATGAACTCCAGTGATTCAGTAATTGTCAAATATCTAACCAGACATATGCCAGATAATTGATGGCTACAAGCATAACAATCGAATCAGTGACCTTGAAATGTCCGCTCTGTGTAATTCGTTTATAATTTGATTCTGCCCAATAACAACTGACTAAAAGCATTAATAAGGTACATTTTTGAATAATCAGTGAAATATTTCCTTTGGAAATTGCCATGGCATGATCTAACATGGAACATTTGACTAAAAATAGCAGCCTTGCATTTTTCCCAGCAAAATATGAAATCAAAGTCTGCTCTGTGAAGAACAACCTTCAAAAAAAAAAAAAGTAAAATACTAATGTGTACAAAAATCTCAAATGGAAGATTGCAGCACTTTAGCAGACACTTCCATTTGTGCGCGCACTTTGCTGGCTAAATCCATTATCGAAACATATCTCCATTTTCTTTCACCTCAAATGTATAGTCAGGTGCTTGTTATGTTTTAAAAAACAATGCTAAGAAAAATACCTTTATTTGTCATGGTAACTTCAGTTGGCTGACAACAACACTGCACTTTGGCCATTTATCTGTCCTTCCCCCATAAAGCAGTGATGTTTAATGGTGGTGCTGGTGACAGCCACATCCTTGCCAAGCAGGCCAGATACAGCTTGTTAACACGCAGGGAGCAGAATAAGATGAATGCACACTTCAAGGGGAAAGAAAAATGTTGAATAATTAACCCCCCATAAAGTCTCCCAAGGCCTGTGTTTTAAGAGCCTCACAATCACATCACCTTAAGTCCCTTTCCGCTCTGGGCAGCCTGTAGATCTGGGTAGCCTCTCTTGGCACTCAGGCATTAGGTATTCTTAAACATAAGCTCTGTTTCTCCCAATGGAGCTTAAACTCTATTTGGTGTACAAAGGGGAGTTAGCTTTCATGGAGACCCCATAAGACAAAAGGAATCTATGTGCAAAACAATTCCTAATGCTATGATTAGTGAACCACAGCAAACCAACAAAGCCCCCTTAAAACTCATGGGTCTAACCTGTCAACTCAACATCCAGTGGCTTGTGTTCACACCTCTTAACCTCTTCCATTTTCCATGGGGAAAAAGGGAAAAGGTGTGCAGTCTTGTCATAGTTTTAATCTTAGACAAGATAAAAAAAAAAAACCAAGAAAAAAAAAGAAAAAAACAAAACGTTTACAGATGTTGTTTGTCCTTCTTACTGAGGTGGAAGCTGTTTTGAAAAGAAATGGTATGAATATCACTCTCTAATTCTAGGAAGCTGGTAGGTACACCACGACCTGAGGTAGTACTTGCTGAAGCATTAAAGGCACATTTTTTATCAGTTTTGTATTTGTAAAATCATATATCCAAATGTGAAACATGTTTGAAATTATGAAGTCACAGTTATTGTAAAACTTTACAATCTTGCATCCTGTAGTTATAAATAATATAGAAAGAACTAAACGTAGGTAGGTAGGTAGGTAGGTAGGTAGGTAGGTAGGTAGGTAGGTAGGTAGGTAGGTAGGTAGGTAGGTAGGTAGGTAGATAGATAGATAGATAGATAGATAGATAGATAGATAGATAGATAGATAGGTAGGTAGGTAGGTAGGTAGGTAGGTAGGTAGGTAGGTAGGTAGGTAGGTAGATCAAATATGCTACTGTGTTGAAGTCCATTAAGATTTCTAGTGTTATCCCTAAATTAGCTTGGCTGACTGTAGCACAATTTGACACCTTATGGTATACTTGCATCCTTAAGCCTTTTTTTATTAATATTTTTTGAAGAGAGCTACAGTAGCTGGACATACAGCAACTGCTTACACATGTACTTTCCACAAAGTGTCAGAGCTGCAGATCAAGCTGGTTGGGAGGGGGGGAAGACAGGGCTAGCTCATAATGTTAGTATTAAGACAAATGCATAGAAAGCCTTGTGCTGTTTTATTTCTTTTATGTGATGTTCATATTCATAATCAAGAGGTAGATTTTAGTGCTTTTCAGACTGGGCTGGACAACCCACTGACACACTGACAATCATTCACTGCCATGACCCATTAATCTCATCTGAGGTGGCAGCAGAAACAGGCCGCCTGATTGATACTGTGTGGCATTGGTGTTGTGAACAGAATTTGATTTAGGTGGTGATGGAGGGCCTTCAGGAAGTTAGTCAATATGTTGTTTGTCACACTATAATTAGCCCAGTGAAGCTCTTGTGGTACCACAAGGTAACAATGACAGTAAACTGATACTTTAATATCCATTTCTGATTTGAAAACTGATACAGTTTGATCTATGCACGTTTATTGGAACTAAGAGTATGGAATCAGGACAGGTGCATTTCTTTTGCCATAACATCAGTATCTCATTTTATTTTATTCATACATAAATCTCAACAGAACATCTAGCATTGAAAAATCTATGTTTTATAATTGGCCTAAGTGGTCAGGTGATCATCACCTGATCTGGAGATAAGTGGTCCCATCATTTTAACTTTTAGTTGCAAACATCAAGGCAACAGGAGGAGGCTGAATCTTCATTAGCACAGACAGTGTACCTGCATGGTGTATCATGGGATTAAGTAGTGTTGTCACTGGCTCACTGCTGTGATATCTGATTATTTGTTGTACTGATTATGCTGCTGCTCATGCCTAGCTTTTCTGTAGATCAAATTATTGTTGCAACAGTATTAAATACCTAAGGAGTTTATGCTAAAGAATTATTTAACAAGGGAGCTTTCTTGGATGCTGAAATTCAAGGTTGATGCACAATAGTGTGACAGGTCCATTTGCAAGGTGTTTGTTCAAATAGTTTCCCTTCAGTTTCAAAATGCATAAAAGAATCCATTTAAATATTTCCCTTGGTTATATTATTAGCTGAATTCATCAGCACATTTAAATTTACAAAGCCACCACAGTTAGTCTGAAAGGATCTTATTATTAAATGTCAACACACATATATTTCTTTTTAACCAAGCTACTGGAGACGTGAATGTCAGAGACAAGAATGATTGCTGTTTCCCCACAGCTCCGCTCAAGATACAAAGGCCATGAGACACAAGGGGGGGTGAGCAATTTGCCCAGTTAAAATTTCAAATCTAACTGGAAAGCATTTTGAAAATGAAAAATCATAGAGCTGCTGCGTGGGTTCTGAGACTTATGGTAAGCGTTGAGCTCTGGCAGAGATTTCCAAATGAGAGGTGCTGATGTTGAAGTCATTAATGGGTAGGGAAGAACAAGAGGAACAGAGATTATATTTATGAGATGAAACATGCAGATCAACGTGTGTGTGCACGCGTGCGCACACGCATACATACACACACACACACACAACAAAGCAAAAATTTTCCAGACAGTAGAGTGATGGCATGTAATTATTTCCTCAATGGTCGACCATGTGTTTATCAGAATGTTAATGTATGCATAATAACAGGCTCTGCGACGCCTGCAAGAATGTCAACGCTGTCGGCCCGTCAATCAAGCCTCAAAATGAAATGGCAAATAAGTATTCAGTGCCGTCATGCTAAATGACAGACAGAACCCCCTAACAGCCCTTGAGCTGACAAATATCAGGCCAGTGCATCAGGTGGCATTATTGTATCCGGGTGGTCAGCTGACCACAGGCAAACCAGAATCGGAATGTATGGAGCAGTGAAGTGAGAAGCTGACAGGCAGGACTATTGGGAGAATCAGAACAGAGATAAGTATGAAAAAATGTGCCACCATAAGCTTCCACCATGTAGTGCAGACAGTAAAGAGCAGAAAAAGTATATTCTATACACTTGTAGCAGGTATTGATTATCTGCAAATCCTCTAGGAGATCCCAAACAATCGAGGACGTAATCTGGCTCAGACCTTGTGAGGAAGTTAGAAAAACACAGCCTGAAGTTCCAAAGTATTTCTGCTGGGCATCGTGTGACAGAAAGAGGTTTTTAAAGGATTGTAGTTTACCCTCTAGTCAGATATACTGTGTCCCGTCAAAGCATTTGCCATTGAGACACTTTACGTCTACCTATAACCTAATCAGAACAAAACACAAGAAACAATATAGACAAATTATGATAAGCTATTAAAAATGTTAACTTAATTTCTCAAAAACAACCCAAAGTTACAGAGCTGTGTCTGTCTGTATCAATGAAAATTTACACATACAACAGAATTCTTCAGATGACAAACTTGCACTCACTTTTTTACTCTTAGATAATTTCTCATCAACATTTTTACCTGCCTGAATCACATTAGATTAGAGACAGATTTTTAGGAAACTGTTGGAGAAGAAATCAGAGAGAGGAAGAACAGGAATCCCTGTTGGGATATAGGTGTTATAATGGATCTTAAAAACCCCATAAGACTTATCACAACATATTACATTTTGTCTGGACCTCATAGTGAGTGGAGATGCGGCCAAAGGTCAGATGGATTTGGTGCCACTGTTTTCCGAGTTGCCCCAAAGCAGACACACTAGCAGTTCTTGGCTGTTCACTTAGTAAGACAAACTTTAGCTTTTTTTTTATTGTCGGGTAAGGTAAGTCTGCATTAATCACAGACAGTCATCATAACAGAAACATGTGCTTCGGTAAGACATTCTGTTCTCAAGCCAGCAACAGTGAGCCACAACTCATCAAAGATACAATAGCATTGTTCTGAAAAATTTACTTGAGAGAACATTGCCGTCATACCTGTCACCAACTAGCTTGTCTGCCACCACAATGCGGTGCATCAGAATATGAGTTGTTTATTCTCCTCATTTTACTCTTGCCTTGGGCAAATATTTAACAAAATTGAGAGAGGAAAGAAAATGCTTCCTGACGGCAGCTTGGCTGTAATTGTGGGGGAGATGTATGAGATCCTGCAAGGCCCGATTCCTTTTTTTTTTCTTCCTCTATTAAAGCAATAAGAGCCTTGGCTGTCGCTGGCAAGCTGCAAGGCTCTTATTGGCAAGGACACCAGGGGCAAAGTTTCACAAGTGTAAATCTTTAAACAGTGAGGTCACCTGCACAGATTTAAAAGAATTAATGCCAGGGCCCAGAGGACGGGATGACGTGTCACTCCGTATGAGTGAATGCCACTGAATCGAGTTAACCAACCGGGGTCGTCTTACAATAATCAATTCTTAATTTCATGCTGAGTGCCTCAGATTAATCTGTGGAGCAAGAAAAAGTGAGGTGAGCTTTGATTTCTATGTTGCATTACTCAATTCTTGTATTTAAAAGAAACAGGGTAGGGCGGATGTGGAAAATGATAAGTAGGACTTCTTAGTGCTATTTAGGGGATACGCTAAACTCTAAGCATACGCCTATAAGAGTTATGATATTGAAAATATTTGCAGTAATAGCAGGGAGGCCACTAATGGAAACGGATTGCAGCAGAGGACATAAAAGGATTTTATTTTTTTTTTTGGAGTAAATTTTTAAAAAGTTCAAGAGTCTTACTACGAGTCTTGGTAGCTATAAATGAGATAACCAATAACATTAGGTTTGTAGTTGAAACCGCACAGCACATCACACAAACTAAAAGCCTGAAAATCATTTTTCATGGGTATGTTTAGTACCATGCTCTCCCATGCATTTAAATGACCTCATCTCATAGACGGATGTACAATTTATGGGCATTTTTAGTGTATAATCAGCAATATCCAAGGCAGATCAGTATGCCTCCGTAAACAGTTTATTGAATCAAAACAAGCGGATTTTACCATAATGGTAGCAGTCACAGAGCAAGACTGACTGAAGGAAAGATACTGATGCGTTACAGATCATCTTCTGCACGTCTAATGAGGCTCTTCTTTGGCATGACCTTCATCGAAGCAACCTTCAAACTGTTCAAAACCCACACACAAACACACTGATGCTCAGGACTCACTTTCTAATCAGTGGGGCCAATCTGGTGAAAACAATCACCCAGTTAATTAAGAACAGTTTAGCAGATGAGTGTATCAGACACACACACACACACACACACACACACACACACACACTCACTTGCAGAGAGGAGAAGGAGAGCTTACAGCGTCTTGGTTATTTACGAAGTCATTTCTCTTATCACTTAGGCTGTATAAACAGCCAATGGGGAGGTAATGCAATCTCCTGTGCTGCTCACTAAAGTCTCAGATCAGTGAAAAAAAAATAAAAATGAAGAAAAAAAAAACATACCCTGACTCCCTTAGTTCATCGTTCATGAAAAAAGTACCTACAGCAGCTCACAAATATCACTTTCTTACTATAAATTATATTTATGACACGTATGAGCTTTGTCTCCTGATGGAAAAACCCTAAAATTGTAGGTCTGTCTATACTGAGTGCTACCTCTCATTCAGTAGCCTGACACAGAGCTGAGCGTGTCAAAGCTTGATTTAGGTACTTGGCCTCGCGTAATTGATTCGTAATTAATTGTAATTAGCAATCAGGGGGTGGAACCACCCATCTTGTAGAGAACAGTATGTGTACCATCAGGGAGGCTGTCACGCGTACTGCTTGTCAGCTGAGAGCTTGGCTTCAGAAAGACAGTGAGAGAGTAGGAAAATGAATCAGTGATGTTTTGGATGTAACAGTTACGAACAAAGACAAATCCCATAAAAAAACAAACTCACTGCGCTGTTTTACACACACACACACACACACACACACACACACATCATATACTTTTATAAGCATCTATTGTTCCCTGAAAGACCTACTCAACCTTATTACTCTGTCTTCCATTTTTAAGATTGTCTGGTGCTCATACACTACTATTACTGAGATAAATCCATTGCTCTGGGAAGTGCCATTATGGCGGTTTGATTGATTTCAAGTGTAGAGATGGAAAAAAGTATAAAAAAGACACAAATGTAATGCAGATGATTCATTTCAATTTTCTGAAGTCCAAACCTGTATTTTTTATTTTTATTTTTTTTATATATATATTTCCTTTGAAGAGAGGTGTAGAGAGAATAAGAAGTAACATTTAACTGGCTGGTGCAAATTACATTGGAAGTGTTATTATCTTATTCTCTTATTCCCGTGCTTTCTCTTCATCCCTCCCAAAACTTGCCAATGCAACTGCCTCCGACATTTTCCGTACACATTCTGATGTGGGAAAATACTATACTTTTTTTTTTTTTTTCATAATGCAAAGATAAGCATGCCATCTCATACTAATATATGTTAAGTGCCATTAGTTAGGTGCCTTGTAATGATGAAATCACTTAAATGAATGGCTCTTGAGTTGGCTAAAGATCTTCACTTAAGAACAGTCGTCATTGTTCCATTATATTTGATATCATCTTCCTCACTTCCTAACTTCTCTGTTGTATGATGTACATGAAAAGCAAATTCTGACTGAGGGCCAGTTCATTGTGATGTGGTGTGAACATCTCATTTATTAGGGTCAAATCACATTGAATTCCTCGCAAATAAACAAATACCTAAAGAAAAGCATGATTAATTCATAACCTTTTGTTTTTGTTTTGTTATACTAAGAAACTTTAAATGGTGCAATCCGCTACATACAGTGTATTGATCTTGCATAAAAGAACAGGCGTATAAATTATACATAACTATAATCATGTCAGGTGAAAAAGAAAGTGGAGAGTATTGGATTCTGTTTGCTGCATGTCATTCAACAAAAAAAAAAATCTAAAGATTTCCACGGCATGCCATAAAATTCAAGTGAAAACATGCTATATAGTTATGAAATTTAATGTTACTGTTAACTTGTAATTTTTACTAATGTATTTGTAAGGACTTCTATTTCTCTGCAATTCAGTTTAAAAAGTAACACCTCCAGAAAATGCCCCTCTTCACTTTTTAGCAAGCCATACTTATAATTTATTTACTCTTTTAATGCTATGCATTGTTCAGTACTGTTGTGAGATGTTGTCTAAGCCACTGCTAGAAAAAAAAAAAAATCTACTTTTATCTGAGTATAAATGGACAGGGGGTGTGTACTGTTATTTCTGACTGTCATGGGTAACCCTGTCTTTGCAAGGTTTAACACTTTTACATCTGGCATAAAGAGATGTAAGCATCACACGACTGCCTTGTCAGGAATAAAAAAGCATGCTTTAAAGTCAAAGATTAGGTATCTTCTAGCAGCCCCAAGTACAATATCTAAGACAGCTGCTGCAGATATATTAAAACATGAACATAGCAAACAAATCCACAAGGCAATCAGTTAATTACTGTTGGAAAGCCTGTTGACAAACAGTGCCACATTTGTTAGGAAAATGAAATTTTGGATTGAGCAGGAGAGTTGAGGTTGGGTTGTGCTACTGAAAAACTTGCCAAATGGTCTTTGCACTGCCAAGCAGATTATTTTTACTAGTGATTCTTGTTTGGTGTTGCTCATTGGATTGGATGATTGAAGTTTGAAAAAAACAAAACATACTGTCAGCTTAACAATTTAACAATTAATTCATTCAACAAAGGGGGCCTAAGTACTATGCACAAAATATGTAGACAACAACCTGCCCCCTCTCCTTATGGTGGTCACTATGTGGGTCACACATAGATGCGGGATGGCACTGCACTCTTCAAAAAGCATTTTGCGCAAGTCAGTCACTTGATTTGTATAACCTCTTAACAATTTAACTACAGTGTGTTGCTGCAGAAATCTGGCTCCAGCCAACCTTAGGAAACATATGGTCGGGTCTAATAGCTTAACATCCCTCATGTGCTATTAACAGTGGTAAGGCTACTAAACAAGTTGTATTCAAGCACAGAAAGGTCTTAGTTTTGAAGAGAAAAAAAAAACATTGATTTTTCTGATTTATTGTGTTTTAAAATAAAACTTCACAGTTTAAGAAAGAAAAGTTGGTGTGATCATATTGATTGTGTGGCTTTTAAATTGAGGCTATGCTTGTTGGACTAATATAACATGAATTAAATGAAATCTTTAATTATTTTTTTACCTTTTTAAAAATAGAAGTAATATTGAAACATGAAAAACTTTCAGATTCAATTTGAACAGGAGTAGGAAGAAACCAATGCTTTTTAAATCCTATCCCTATTTGACTCATACATAAAATACATTGTGCCTTTCTGACTGAAATATAGCATCTAAATACTTTACACGTTATAAATATTCACACCTAGACTTTCTTTCCTGTCACAATTTTTCCACTTTCAAAATATGTGTCTATACGATTAATTTATTGAAACACGGTCAACACCATCTACATTATTTACGGTCGCTCACAACATACACTGATCCTTACCAAAATAACCAAAATCTTTTTTCTATTCTATGTAATCCGTTATATGTACACTACACGCCCCATGCATCCAATCAAGTTTAATGGTCAATATGCTATCCCCAAACAGTATGGCACCAGATTCCCACTGTGTGCTGAAAACTCTCTTCCAATAGTGATTTTTTTTATACAATTTTTAAAAAATGATTTATATTCATTCAGCGTTTCAAATGCTCATCAATATCGTTTCACAAGTTTATGCCACAGACCTCAATGCACATGCTCTCTGTTGTACATGCTTTATGTTTTCTAAAAATTCAGAACTTCCCCTTTCTTTTTGGAAGATATTTATCTTTTATATGTTCTGACAACTGGTTATTCTTTTCTCTGTACATTATTTGGTATTTATTTTGGTATTTTTTGTAATTTTTTGGACCAGAATGCAGTGTTTCTGTGTTTCCGCTACATATCTCAGAATACATTGTATTTACACTAATATACCAGTGATATTTTTCGACTTTATATTTCTGTGTTTCCCCTCCCCCTGATTACCATTAAGTGAGGTGGAGATGTGTGTATGCATCCATCTCACCCTCATGTTAAATGGAGGACAACTCAATTTAGCATAAAGCTATGATGTCTAGATCGGCGACGCTGGCTGAGCTCAGCATGTCAGTCATCCGTATTGAGCCCCACATTGAAATCCCCCAACAACTTGTCTGCTTCACTTATTGCCATAGCAACTTACAGTAAGTATTCCCAACTCGAAGCCAAGATTTTATGTCTGCACAGTAAATATTCTGTCAAGGCTTCTTGCTTTCATATCCTATTTACAAGCGAATGACAATGTACTGAGTGGAACCATTCGTTTATCCTAATATATCCTGTAAAAGAGTAAAGGCAACTATAGCTGCTCTTTCCCTGTAAGTTCTGTAAACCTACACAATGTAAATGGAATTAGATGGAAAAAGTAGCATAGTCATACAGGGGCTTAAATTGTTGTGTAACTTTAAAACCAATGCCGTGATGTCCTGCATTTAGGGTTGTTTAATGTCTAATCCCTAACAGATGTCAGCTGCTGTGTTTTCAACTAAAGATTTTGCAGATACTATTTTTGGGTGCACTTTAGCAACCATTTTCCAGTGTTTTATGGTGTCAAAGAGTACCTAAGGATCTATATTTCCGAAGAAGTACCAACATCGGAGCAGCTGATCAGGTGAAATCAATTGTTCTGTTTTACAACCCGCATTCGTAAATGACTGTTTGTAGCAAGCCTTATTTATGAAAGCTATGTATATTTACATAATTGTTACTGTTTTTTTACTTGAAAAAGACAATGTGAATACTAATATTAACCTTCTTATTTGCTTTGTCTATCGTTGGATACTGTTAACTTTTAAGATTTAAGAGTTTTTTTTTGTTTGTTTGTTTTTGCTCCTATACAAAGACACATTCTTATCTTCAAACAAAATTTCCACTCAAAATTGTGACTTTTTCTTGGGAAATTCTGTTGGCAATGAAACCAGACATACCTGTAAGACTCTTTAGAATTAGCATGTTTTAATGAAGATCCATTTAAAAAGTCAATACGGGTGCTGTGGTGGTGCAGGGGCAAAGCATGATCCACGTATTGAGGTCTTAGTCCTTGTGGCGGTGGTCGCAGGTTCGATTCCCAACATAGTGATATTTGCCGTATGTCTTACCCCTCTTTCATTACCCTGATTCTTGTCAAACTACTTTCAAATAAAGGTCACTAGAGCCAACAAAAACTTAAAAAAAAAACGTCAATGTTAAAGTTAGTAAGCTCACCCATGTTGAAATAAATGTTCTCTCTCTTGAGAGTCAATTGTGTGCATTTAAGATTAAGGCAAAAACTCTGAGCAACAAATAAAAGAACATGTATTTCACTGATTAATTCTAGTGTCAAGATGGTAAAACAAAATCGAGTTGCAGATCGTATCATTAAGAGGAAAAACCGCCTTAAGGAATATGTTTCCATTTTTTAATGAAAGAACATCTAAATTAGGGATTTTAAACCTGAAATCATTTAGACAATAGCTGTCTTTCCATAACAAATGTGTGCAAATCTTTGTCTATATTCCCCTAATGACTAACAAAATTGCACGTAATAAGTTTGTTCATGCAATGTTATTAAAAATCATGGCAGTGATGGATGGAAACAGTTACATGAAATGTATTCATAAATCAGTCTTGGCGTTAGCGATCATTTATATGACATCAGAGGAGATGTTGTCTTCTTCAGTCATTCTTCTTCAGCGACAAGCCTACTAAGTAGCAGCTATGTATGCGGTATTTTGGGGAAAATGCTGCATACATAGCCAGGCAAGTATGCGGCATATCTGGCTATGTATGCCGGGCGTGCTCTACCAAGGAGCTATGGACTCAATACAGTCGAATTACATAACTTTTTTATAAACTGTGCAATGCAGTTAGTGCTCTGGTGGAGACAGCTGCACACTCTTCCAAACAAATCCCAAAACAAACCATTATCCTATCATCCTCCTACTGCTTCCTGTCATTTTCTTTGTAGTTTTCACCAGTAGTAATATCTGAATATGTGACTCGCATAATGAAAATAGATGTTTCCATTGGAGTTGTGTGAAATACATCTGTTTCGATATGTTTTTTTTTTGTTGTTGTTGTTGGTTTTTTTTCCAAAATTGGCGTGTTTCCCTTAAGTAATTTATTTTTGTAATTTCAATTTGTGCAATTTCATGGTTAATGGAAAGGCAGCTAGTCTCAGTGGCTATCATCAATTAGTGAAAAATTTCCATTGATTACAGCCAATAGTAAAAAAAAAAAATCATGTTGCTAAAAGCTATATGAGGGTATATATATATATATATATATATATATATATATATATATATATATATAAATGTGACGTTAACCAAGTGTCATAGGCAAATAAAAGGTGTTTATTCACAAAGAGCAAACATGTGACACGCTGGGAAAATGACATTAAAGAACTTCTTCTCTTGGAACAGCAAGTACGCAGTTTGAAAATCCTTCACAAGGCCACAGGAGGAAAGATAAAGCTGATAAATACTGTTTCATGAGCACAGATTTCCAATATAAACAGATAGGAGCAGAAGCCTTTACAAAAACGCACTGGCTGGCATAAACATGAATCACATACCAGAGACCCATTTTTTTTCCAAAACAGTCTCCCCTCCAAATAAATAAATAAAAAGGAAATGAAAAATGAAAAAGCAAATAGAAAATATTATCCGTTTTAAAGATAATGTAGCAATTATCCGTCAGAACATCTGCCAAATCCAATGTGGGTGTTGAGGAAAAATTACTTCATTCCTCCACATTAAATTTAGGTACTTTGAGTTGCATTTTTGCTCACTTTTTTGTTGTCGGTGGTGTGCTGACAAAGAAAATATTAGTGAGTGACCTCTGAGGCGGTCACTCTAATCACAAACCACAGAGTTCCGGGCAATAATGGGCATAGGTGTTGAGGTTAGCAGCCGAGTGGATTCATCAAGAGAAGTCAAGGTACATTTCATTCATCAGGCTTCTTCATCCTATCAAACTCAACAGCTCACTAATTGGTATTTCAGGTCCCTGAAATTGCCCTTTAACCACAAAGCTCAGCAATATGGTGCAAAGATGTTGACTGGGCTAAAACCTGTATCTTATTGAGGTGTAGAGTAATTACACCATCCAAAGAACACACTCCTTCATAAATCTTACAAGCTCACTCTCATATCTTATTTTTATAGTCTTTGTCTGACTTAGTGTCATGGCTGTGGTTGCATAGGCAAAATATCAACAAAAAGGTACATGGTTTCACATTTTGTGTTTTATGTATGTAGATTAGTCTGCATTTGAGTATACAAAACTCACTCTATGTAAGAGGCTCTAAAACAGTATTAAATCTGTGGAACGCAAAAGAGGCCAAATTTGGTTTCTAGAGGGATGAAAGATCCAGGGGATGCAGTACCTTCCTGTCCAGTAATGTGGGCTTGCTAGGTAGATTATCAGAGGTCCTAAGCTGAGTGCTGCAGATTGTCGGGATTTAAGGATTTATTGGTGAGGGATTGATGGTGGCGCGCTTAGATGGTGGTGGAGATTGAGAGCAGATGGCTGTGATTTGGGCATGATTATCCTGCCGGTATTGTCACTGATCTCCATCATCCTGTTTCAATTTCTCAGGAAATGCCGTTCATCTCGAATAAAAAAAAACAAAAAACTGGCTCTATTGCTGCCAATGCACTTAAGCGGTTAGATTAAAAGCAAATCTTTCCCTTTTTCAAATTTTTTTAACATTATCTAGATGTCTCTCTTGACCTCATAAGGTCAACTCTAGGTTTAAATGTAACCATTTAATACTATGAAACATCGGACTTTTAAATCATATCTCCTGCCATATGGGGTGCACTTAACCTTTTTTTTATGCTAAGGTAAGATCAGTTTGGATTATGAAGTTAGATCATAGCCATGCTGAAGGAAAATACATTCTTCTCCAGAGATGGTCTGCCAAGGGACAGGGGCCAATTGACTTGCCAAAGAAAGAAATTAATTTGTAGCAATAGCAAGTAGTAAGTGCTGGAAGGCAAACAATATTAATCTCAAGCATGAGCATATGTCATCAGGCTGTTTCTTGGCACTGTAAGGTCCATTAACAACCAGTTTCTATCAAGTGTGAAAGTATGACTGAAACTTAGTTGCACTAAGGTGAACTGATATTCATCATGTGGCATATTTAAAACCTAGTTAATCCCAGTGTTGTCTGTTCCTTGCAGATTGTGTGGTCCATAAAAATCTGTGGAAGATAAGCTTGTAATGATTTTACACCAACTAAAAATGCCTACTTTTATCACTTATTGTGATTACAGCTATACTTATATAACCAGTTGTAGTTAAACCCTGCAGGGATAAAAACACAATAGGATGGTAATACATTTTCCATTCCTATTCTTCATGGTCAACATCTCTGAGTTAAACTATGTTCTTGTTGCTCTGACTTTCAGAGGTAGAAAAAGCAGCCAGTTTCAATTCATTTTCATCCTTTTCTTCCCCGTAATTGCTTCAGCTTCAAATTAAATTGCGAACGCACTATGAAGGAAATCAGTTTCAATTCATTAGCATTTTTTTTTATCCAATCCCTTTCACACTTTCTGTGGTACCACATAAGATTTATATGCACAAAATATAAACCAGATGCTTTAGTGTATAACTAGTATAGGGTTCATTATTAGATTGCCTTGGAATAATTAAATAAGTAAAAGATGAAAATCTTCAGTGAAGAGTTAGTTTTTATTAAAAAAGAAAAATCGGGATCTACACCTTCTAGGCACACATTGCCTTGCATTTCTATTTCATGAAGCTGTACTGGCAGAGCAGCGCTACATCTCAGTTTAGGTCTCTGTCCAATATATGTGACAGAATGTTCTGTGAAAATGGCTGGGGGCATAATTTACACTGGTATGAGTGAGAATCCCCCTGCCGTAAAGCATTAACAAAAACCTCCGTATCTCTCTGTGTGATGAGGAATTCCATGGATGTAGATGTGTACACGTGTCCTCAAGGTGAATTAAAAGACCTACGGGAGGTGAAAGGAAGTGCAGCACTAAATTTGAAGATGGTGGCACCTCAGTAATGAATGTTAGGGGTTACCGTAGGTCACTAGCAACCTACAATAACCCTTTGACCCTAAATGTCTTACTTCGACTGCACAAGTGTTTCATAGCCACTTTATTCAAGCAAGAGCGTGGGTTCTGAGAAAAAGTCATTGCTACTGCAGCTGACTGTCTCCAGTTGTTGAAAGTAACTTTTCTCTTTGAGTTTGTTTTTTTTTCATCTTCTTCTTTTCTCTCTCTCTCTCTTATCCATTCAGCTGGGAATAAAATAAAAAAAAACAGAAAAGTTGGCATGGCTGTGTGACTTCAATGTCACTTTGTCAGTGGAATGTTTAGCTACTTGTCAGTGCAGATTATTTCTAATGCCTCAGCCGACTGGTTCAATGACGGCAAATTCAGTAAACAACACGATTCATTTTCTGAAAATGTTCAACTTCGAGGGAGTGTTATGAGGAATTTGAGGCTTCAATCTCATTTGTTCTACAGATTAAATATATGGGGGTGGGGGGTGGTGAACATGAGCTCAGCTTTTTCCCAGTGAGGGGAGAGAAAACAAGCCCAAACCTCTGTTTGAGGAAGCTTTCAAAAACTGAAGGGTCCTTCTTTGTAAAGCAAGTCAAGGTAACAACATGTGCATGCAAAAAGGAGGAATAGAATGTCTGCAGAGCACAAAACACAAGTGTATTACCATATTTCCAGCCTTTGGGCAAAGGTTTACATTGCTTCAGCACAAAAGGATACTTTACCCCTACATATGATATACAATGGTATAAAGAGAGCAATTAACTATTTAGTAAACATGCAGATTGCTTTTACTTCTAACTTTGGGAAAGACTCCTTCTTCTTTGCTATAGGCTTAGAAGCATTATGCAAATGAGAGCTTGTCCAGCAAGGAATATATTTGCAGTTGGAAAACATCTTGGCTTATGCCTTGGGAGCTAATTGAGTGCTCTGACAATGCAGTGCTTGGCTGGTTCACATACACACAAGGTTGGAAAATTCAATTTCACAGCAGGTTCAGAGCACTCTGGGAAAAAAAAATGGACCTGGATTAAAGAGTCTGAGCCGGCTCTGTGGCTTCGCGTCTGGCTCTGTGGGTATATTCTTTTCATTACTCTGTTGTGTTTTATTGACCAACTGACAGTAACACTGATGATGGAAATACAGTAACGTGCCAAAAATAAGGGTTTGGAAGATCAAATAAAAGTGCCATCTTTAGCTGGACAGGGCAAATTTTCCATCTACTGTATCGATGGATTCAATGAGCCTGCATATCTACCACCATCATAAAGGCATCTATTGTGGGTGTTGCCTGAGACTTTCTTGAAACTCATTCAAAAGGTTCATCAGAGTAAGAATAAAGGCAACGTAGTCAAGAAGAGAGTTGTCTGCTAAGTATATTCACTAGATTCCTTGTCTGTTTTATCAAGTGGGCCTTTTGTGGAGTGTGACCTCCAGGGTGACTTAAATCTAGTCAGTTTGCTTTAAAATACATTCATCGAGGTTCTACAATCAACCTAACATAAGATCCATTGCTATCCTTATCTTTGACTACTTATTCTATTCACTTATTTATAGGGTTGTTCTTGACATGGTTATCTATATAAAAGTAAAACAAGGTTTTGAAATGTTAGTTTTAAAATGTCATTTTGTCTTATGGTTTAAAGTACTGCCAGAGATTTTTTATTTTTTTATTTTTTTCCCAGCAGGTCCATCTGTGGTACATTGCCAGTAAGAAAGGTGTGGTATTATGTGAAATAACAGAAGTGTTTATACTTTGGATAGGTCTTAGTCAAAGACCTATCCAAAGTATAAACACCTATCTTAGTCTCATCCCCTTTACCATTTTTTACCTTTGCACTCATATTCACCAGCAGTTGTGTTTTTTTTATTGGAGACACATAAACACATTTTTTGTCAGTAAGCTGTGACTAAATTACAGGAAATTATCAGTAATTGGTGCTGAAGTGGGAACAAAAAGTCTCCAAGATTTGTACAAATTAATGCAAAACATCACCCGGCAGTTGGTTCTTTTTTTAGCTAAAAAAAAAAACACCACCAAACTCAAAAGTCCTAAAGTCCAAGAAAAAAAGATATAAGACCTGGAAAAAAAAAAGAAAAACGAAAAGGAGAAGTTCTTCTCTAAGATAATTAAATTTTGTTCAAAATTGAAAGATAACTAACAGGATTGCAAACTGCAGTCTTGTAATCTTTCAAGTGTTTGTCACCATGACAATCATATGCTATGTTCACTTGTGTGGTCCTTTCTAAGTAACGCATTGCAAGTGGCAGAGGACCTCAGCTGGTGCCACTGTCCTGGACCTTGACCCATTCATGGCACATGGGTCAGGTCCAGTCATAGAGGATTGCTCTTTATGCCTGTCTTGCAGATACAGCTGAGACAGAGGGTACGATGACGTGTCAGAGCATGGCTGGAGGAAAACCCAGAGATAACAAGATAAGGAGAAACACACACCCATTCACACAGACTCATCATAAGATATGCAAAAAGATTTCAAACAGACTGACTGTTGCAAAATTAGGAATCTTACTGTGATTAAAAAATGGAGTTTTCTGTTTTGCAGGATATTATGATAAACGTGACTCATAGTCAAGAGATTTACTTCTGTGTTTAGATGGTTTTGATGTTGACAAAAACAAAAAAAGAAGAGGGAAAAAAAAAACATTTAGTCAACAACCCTGAAGACAGCTGAAGAGAAGAGGATGTGGTGAAGATAAAAGCAAGTGTACTTTGAAGGTAAGGTTACAACACTCTTGGGACAGCCTGCAGATTTCTCATAGTCATCAACATAGACATGCCCTTGATCAAAGACTGCCACCATTGTTTGCGCCAGAGATAGAAGGAGGGAAAAAAGTACTTCCTGCAGTGATCCTGAATACTAAGAAATCTATTTGTTTCAATTCCCTCTGAAAGAAAACCCAACTGAGTCAAGTTCTTGTCTTACAAATTAAAATCTGTGCAAAGACCAAAGTGCTGTTTTGTGCACATCGATTTAGCGCCCTGAACACCGCCAGAAGGCGTATTATTTCACAATGGCTAGTTTTTCTTGTTCCTTGCTTGATGGAATACTTTGAACCTATTAACTGTGCAGTTTTGTTCTGCCACAGTAATTACTGGCAAAGTCTAGCTCAGGTTTGAATTAGCATTATAATGCAGAGAAGGCATGTTTTCAGTCAGAGCTACACTCCTGGGTTTCAATGCCAGATACCAGAAACGTTAGCTCATAGGCATCACAGTTTTGTGTTGAATTCAGTCTCTTACTGTGATTCTTAATTCAGTGAGGACTTCTCTCTGTTTGAATACCTATTAATTAGCATTTGACGCTAGAGGTGCCACAGATTATGCTTTGTATAGCAATGGGCCTGCAGAGCCTGAGGAGGAGAGGGCGAACGATGTTAATTTCAGTACGAGGGTGGCCGGTCGTGGGAGGATATAGTTCGAAATACCAGACTTTTTTACATTTCTGCTAGTGAGCTGTATCTACCACATACCTGATTTTACTGAGAGCATGACTGAAAGCAATTCCTTATCTACTCTCATTTGCACTTTCTGCCAAAGATATTCTAAGTGGGTAGTGCATTGCTAATGATGCTGCCCTTCTGCTGTTTACCAATACGTCTTCTCACTGTAGCAGAGAGAAACTGATAGAGACCAAATACAACTAGGGCATCTTGGAGCAGACAGGGGTCCCCCGTAACAAAGTAGAGTTCATATTTTAGTCTGGTGGATGGCTCGTGTTTTTCTCCAGCGGGTTCAAAGGTCCTTGGCATTTCCGTCACATAAAGACGCAGCATCAGACACACTGAGCTTGCTAGTGAGCTGATGTTCTGTCTGTTGGTGTTCCAAAAAAAATAAAAAAAAAATAAGGAAAGATGCATGAACGCCGAAGCAAATTCTTCAGAGTTTCCGCCACACTTTGAGTGTTGCATCTGACAAGAAACTGAAAGCAAAATTAAGTCAAACATTAAGTCTATGCGTTATCTCATCCCCTGAAGACACACTGGCCTGCCATCAGTCATCTATTTGCTTCACTGTCATAAAGGCATATGTTGGACTTGTCCTGTCATGTTGCATTCTGTGAACTTTAAGATGGCCCTGACCTGCTTTATGTCGCCGCGGGGTGAGGAAGCTGTGGGGTGGGGAGAAGGGACGTGGGCTGGTATGCTGTGTCCCAGCATGAGTCTCTGGGGTCAGGTATAAGTAAGCGCACATGTGATATGCCGTCATCTTAATACTTACATGTTGCTACTTATTTATTTATTTCCTCGCTGTCATCCAATGCTCTCCTTGCATGCCCTGCCTCAGTTTCCAAAGTCCCTCTCGAGCTGTGTGACTTAATCAGTCTGACAGACTCTGGCTGCCTGGGGAAAGTCTCTCTCTCCACAGTCCCCTTTCTCTTCAAGTTTACACTTTCTGTGACAAACTCATTCTGGCACCTTTCGAAATGCAGGGCTTTCTGTTGGAAAGCCCAGCATGGCAGCTTCACATACATGTAGTCTAAGTGCACAAGCAAGTAAAAGTCCATGCCGTCCATAAAACATGCATCAATCCATACAGGCACATGCGGTGATACACAAACATAAGCAAAGGCAACAAAGCAGGCTGAAAATGCAAGACGTATACAATCACCAAGTCACAAATTTTAGGCCTCGCATTAATTTCTCCTAAAAGGTTCTTCAAACAAGAACATTACTTATTTATACATAAGGTATAAAGAAGTAATGTTCTTTTTTTTATTGGAATTTTTCAATTAGTTTTCAATTCGGTCTTGTGCTTTTCAGTTCTTCAGTATATATTTTTTTCAATCATAATAAAAGCTGAAACTGAACAAATAGTGCAAAATGCACGGTATTGACAACGGCTCAAGTTCAAGGTTATGTCAATAACAGTGCTGCAGATAAACCACGCTACAGAAAACTTCCATGTGTAGCTAAGAGCTCCTAAAGAGCTGCTATCCTGTCTTTAATCTAGTTGCAGAGAATCTGGTTAGAAATAGAAATACTATAGCAATTAACGATTTCTAGAACATGATGTGGATATGAACTCGTTCATATTCACGTCTCACAATAAAAGCTTAAATAAAACAGCAACTGACTAGCCCACCAGGCAGACTTTACTTTGATGAGAAATACCATGCAGTTTTAATACTGAAATCTCATTACACCTTTATTTGTGACTCTAAATCTTCTTCCCTCAGACTGGACCCCAGCTGACCTGCCTTTCATCAAAGTTCTCTTCATGGACAACTCTCCTACTGATGGTACCTGACAAACGTTTCCCCTGACATACCATTTCTCCATCCTCCAATCTCGTGTTGTTCTCTTCCACATGTCTAAGCATTCTAATGGCACAGGCTTCGAGGCTTTCTCTGGCCTGACTGAATCGATGGAACAATGGTCCTAAAGAGCAGCACAATCTGCAGCTTCTTTTTCTGTGAGGCAAAACAAGAAAAAAAGGTAACAAAAAACAGTTCTGATGGATGAGTTTTAGAAGTCTGAAAATAAACGTGCTTCAGAAAAATGTTCTCATTTTCTGGACTGAAAAAAAGCAATAATGAGAACAGAACATTTTCAGTCTTAAAAACTGGCGATGTGTCCATTTATTGGCTGCGCTTTGTGGACTTGACATTCTTTCAGCCAGACGCTTTGCACTAATTTCAGTCTATTTTCCTTTTATTTCTTGCCTGATAATTCCCACTTTATTTCCATTAAGCTTTGTTTGTTCACTGCGATCTGCTGCTGTAATTTATTAGGGCTGTCATTGTAAATGATGTGGCATGCCGACACGGCCCGGCACGCAGCGTCTCCCCCTTCCCCTCTCTCCTTTTATGGAGAGCTGCCCTAGTTTTTGAGCATGGAGGAAGAGAGAAACATTACAATTAAGGTGGTGACATCAACCCCCCGGTGGCGATGCTCAGGGACCAGATGTCCTGTCAGAAAGATGCTGGCCCTCACCTCCAGGGAGCGCTGGGTTGAAATCTGGTTCATCTCTCAGTGGGGGTAACACTGCCACTGCTGTTCCACCATTAATTCAAGAAGAAGAATGAGGCTCAATTCTTTCTTACTAATTTATTGAGTTCTGGTTTTTTGCAGGGGGTTAAATTCACCTAATATATGTTCACTGGTCACTTTATTGGAAATAACTTACTATTGCTCAGTTTGGACACCATTTGCTTTTAGAACTGCCTCAATTCCTTGCAGATTTAACAGTGTCAGAAATATAAGGATGAGATTTTGGTCTAGATTGACAAAATAGCATCTAACAGATGCTGGAGAAATTTTAGCTGCAAATCCATAACACTCTCCTGTTCCACCTCTTCCCATTGGTGCTCTATTGTGTTGAGATCTGATTACAGCTATTTCAGTTGGGGTACAGTGAATTTACAGTTTAAGAAACCAGTTTGAGTTGATTTAAGTGTTGTGACAGAATGAATTAATTTTACTGGAAGCAGCCGTAAGAAAATAGATACCAGAGTTTCCCCAAGAGTATTACAAGCCTGGCAGGTCACCAGGCTTCACGTAGGTTGTGAAATTTATTTTAGATAGTTTTATTTTAGTTTTTCTTAATACACAAGTAACATTAATAGCAAAACAGACAACGTTATGTTTATAGATGATGCACTGAATGGGTGGGAGTGTCGCAGAACATCCTTGCCCCATGTACATTGGCCTCAAACGTTGTTGCAGAACCTGGTTATGCACCTCCAAACTTTTGTGACTCAGCGCAGATCACTCGCACCACCTTTCACTTAAAATTGTCGGTTCAAAAGGTGCTGTTGCAGGGCAAGTTATCCTGCACCGGCATTTATATGATCTCTCTATGACGGCTGTCTTTTCGGAGACAGCCGAATGTACGAGTCAAGTATAAAAGCCGTACCGCTTGCTTGACTTGCAGACGTTAAACAAAAACTTCCAAAAGCGTGACCATAAAGCCTGAATTAGTTTCACTTTAAGAGGTTCGAATTGAGTGTGCAGAGAGACTCATATGAGTGCTTATCTTTGTGAACAAACTATAATTTGTGTCGTGTGTGTTGACATCTCACACACGCTCACTCATTATTTGTTCTGTCACATGGTTAGTTCTGTGTCTCTGCTTGCAACTTGATAAAATGTATGTAAATGAACCTCACTAGTTAAGTATTCCCAATGTCTTGCAATAACAAATTACTATCTACTCATAGTTTCAAATTTCCTGTCAACTTTTCACATTTTTCAACACTGGTGGACTTCTCTAGAGGCCCCTACCGCTGGGCTTAGCATGTTTTCTGGGGGAGACCCTGGATAGACTGTGGTCATAAACGTTATCACTGATGTTATCGGCAACAAGATTTGGGTAAACTGTGGTGTTTTAATCATTGTCAGCTAAGGGGTCCAAAGTGTTCCAAGAAAAGATTCCAAACATAATTAAACCACCACCAGCAGAAAAACACACCGACTCAAAGCAGGATGGATCAAGGCTTTTATGCTCCAATTACAGCTGAAATTGAGACTTAAGCAATCAGACGACAATTTTACGATTTAGTCCAAATTTGGTAAGCCTTTGTCAACTGCAGCATCAGTTTAAAAAAAAAGCGTATTTGTTTATACAGCTGCTACTTACTGGATATTTTATCTGCCCTGGACCATTCCACATAAACCCAAGAGATGTTAATGTATGAAAATTACAGGATGCCTGCCATCTGGAACCAATCATCATGTAGTCACTGATGTTACCTTTCTTCCCCATTCTGATGATTGGTTTGATCTGGAGCAAATCTTTATCACATCTTGATACTGAAATGCATTGCGTTGCTGCTGTATGATTGGCTAGCTATTTGTTGTAATACGCAATCAAACAGATGTGTCTTATAAAATAGTCAATGAGTGTATGTGACATTATCAATCCAACAATAACATACTTTCACAGCAGAGAGCAATTTGTGGGTGAGAAATGCTCACAGTACCAACTGATGACTGTTCTTGGTGGAAAAAAAAATCTTTCTACATTAAAATAATTTTCTAGGCTTCTCAAAAGCAGATGAACATTTCTGGCCTCTCAGTCTTCCTCGGGCGCTGTTGTTTGACGGATGCCCAGTAAAAGCTGTACAAAGTGCATGTCATTTCTCTCACAGGGAGCCTTGGAGGAAATGCAATCACAAAGAGACTTTAAAATCTTCACTTTTTCATTTCCCAGCTCAGGATACTACCTGTTTCTGTGGTTTCTGTCCTGCTTTTTTGTACAAGGCAGTGGCTGCCTTTTTTTAGATGAAAGACACTTGTTTGGCTGTCTTCAAAGAGTCATAGAACTCTAAAAGTCACTTGTACTGCAGTGCTGTTCAGTCTTCATTTTATATCCAGTATGGAAGTGATGATCAAAAGGGTCTGTGTGGAGGGAGAAGCTAAAAGATGTCTGGTTTTGTAGTAAACAACAAATACCAAATCCCAGACCCACATGAGGCTCACATTAAAGAACTGTCCTTCATCCAAAGTCAGACATGAACTTGAATATAAATTTAGTATAGAAGCGTGGGAGCTGATTTTGGTGGTTTGTTTTTAAATGAATATAGTACAAATTACATTTAAATCATTCAAGCCATACACGTTTCCAAATTCTATGTCATGGCCCATTTAGGAGTAAAATGTAAATGCATTAAGAGAGTCTTTGAATTAAGACTCGTAGCCCACTCCATGCCTTCATGCAGGATGGAGCATGCCCATATGGGGAATTATCTTCAAGCAGAGAGAGATTCAACATAAATTTATGACATAGTTTCTTCACATCTGAAATAAGGCTGTACCAGAGTTTGTATGGCTGCTCTGAGCAAATTACATTTTTTAATGAAAGCCCTGTTAATAATTCACAATCATAACCTAGGGAAAGATTAGGGGCCGTGTGCCACGGGTGAGGGGAGGGATTCGTTGGGACCCTTGCATATCCCACTGTGAGCCTCTGGATGCCATGCTGCATTTTTAATACCGGAGTCACTCTGTGCTGGGACAAAGGCAATGACTCGTCCCCAGCAGATCATAGGGAAACATACATCAAAAGTCATCCAAGGGTATTTTTAAAACCAATAATGGGGTAAATAACTCTGTTAGTCTGCCACAGGCAAACAGCACTTAGTCTTTTGGAAAAAACCATTGAGACGTAGTTTGAGCCAAAGCTGTTTGGAGTGAGATAGGGAAACAATGTAAAGTAATAGAATTAGCGTGCGACCAAAGTGAGGAATAATCACATTTGTGCTTGTTTGCACAGACGCACAAATTCTCCACTCAGACAGCAAATACGCTGGCGTTAAGGATTAGGGCTGCAAGACACAGATATGTTTTCATTTTTGACAAGAATGCTCTCCCTTTTGAGATTAATTTTATATTTTCCTTTGCTGGTTTTGTTGTTCTTTATTCTCCTCTCTCTCCCCTTCCTCAAGAGCTCTATATCTTTGTTTACCTTGGAGGACATTGTGTTGTCATTATCATCATCTGTCCTGTATTAAATAGTATTCAACGTAATGTAGGACAAAATCTTCAAGACTTCCTTTCGGCGAAAAATGATCAAGACGTTAACCCTTAATGTTTTTTGTTATCCTTCATTAAGTTCAGGAAATCTTTTTATCACATGTTCATGCTGTTAGAAGTGTGACATAGGCCAATACTTTGGCAAAAAATAATTGTAATATAATAACATATTGATTTGATGAATTACACCATTGCTATCAGAGATCTTATGTTTTATAAAAGCATTGCCCATGAATAGTTCATAGAATAAGAACTGCACTTGACATGTCTGCTATGTAGTCAAATATATATGCTGACTACTGGCGATGTATCTTAATTTAAAACCTGTGTAGCTAAAACAGTGTTGCACTAGTGTAGCTGTGTGTTTTTACAATTATGCAGGTTTAGCCTTTACGTTTTCTATTACTATTATTATTTTGGTGCTTAGTGATGAATCTGGGTGTTGTGCATTTGGCATTGTCCTTGAGTCCAGTGTTTTTAAAAAGCAATGACTAACAGACACCCCTCAAATAGTCATGACTGCACGTTTGCCATTAAATAGCCTGGTAAAATCCAGCTCCTTGTCCTGCGCTATTTGCTACGTACATATTGCATGGGCTCTCGGCTGTTGAGAAATGATTGCTGCCTGGTGGCAGGGACTTTGTTGAAGTTTTAAATTTTACCCAATCGCTAACATTCGCCCGTGACATATGTAATGTCCCAAACCGATGTTAAGAAGCATACTGGAAATTGTCTGC